>NC_066546.1:14795092-14815092 GCF_024679095.1 Eriocheir sinensis | reverse complement strand
TACAATATTAGGTCATTACACGAAGGAAGAGAAGAGAGAGAGAGAGAGAGAGAGAGAGAGAGAGAGAGAGAGAGAGAGAGAGAGAGAGAGAGAGAGAGAGAGAGAGAGAGAGAGAGAGAGAGAGAGTGTGAAATGTGAACTTGAGGGAGGAAGGATGTTGAGAAGGAGAGAACAAGGAGAGAAATGCTAACAAAAACTAACAGACGTGGAGGAGAAAAAATTAACAGCGAGAGAAGGAGGAGGAGGAGGAGGAGGAGGAGGAGGAGGAGGAGGAGGAGGAAAAAGGCAACTAACATGTGTGCCCTTCAGCTGTTGAGGGGAAACTATTCAAGGTGGAGAGGCTCAGACACAGACAGGTGAGGTGGCTTTAATTTCACTTTTTTTGCTAAGAGGAGGAGGAGGAGGAGGAGGAGGGCATGCTGGTGGTTGCTAAGAGAGGTTTGGGGGAAGGAAATGAGAACAAAAAAATCAAAGGAAAACAAAAATAAAACAGGATACAGAGAGAGAGAGAGAGAGAGAGAGAGAGAGAGAGAGAGAGAGAGAGAGAGAGAGAGAGAGAGAGAGAGAGAGAGAGAGAGAGAGAGAGAGAGAGAGAGAGAGAGAGAGAGAGAGAGAGAGAGAGAGAAGTAGGAGGTGGAAAAGAGAGATATGGAAGAAGAGAAGAAAGGAAGGAAGAGAGGGGAAGGAGGAGATATAAGGGAAGGGAAGTAAGGATAAGAAGGAATTAAGAATGAAAGGAAAGAAGAAAGGATGAAGAAAGAAAAAGATAAGAGAAAAGATTAGAGAAAACAAAATTAATGAGACAGACAGACAGACAGACAGACAGACACAGACACAGACAGAGGGAAAGAAGTGAAGGTCGTAGGGATGGGAAGGTCAGAGAAGGGAGGAAATGTAAGGAATGGGAGGAAGGGATGGAGAGAAGAGAAATGGGCAGAACAGGACAGAGACAGAGAGAAAAGTGAAGGGTGGAGGGAAGGGCAAGGATAAGGAAG
This sequence comes from Eriocheir sinensis, assembly GCF_024679095.1. NCBI lineage: Eukaryota > Metazoa > Arthropoda > Malacostraca > Decapoda > Varunidae > Eriocheir > Eriocheir sinensis. The sequence continues at coordinate 14,814,097 of NC_066546.1, read as the reverse complement.
GGAGGAATAGGTAGGGAAGAGGAGGAGGAGGGAAGGACAGGACAACACAGGGAAAAAGACGGAGAGGGAGAGGTGAAAGGAGAGGATATGAAGTGGAGGAATAAGTAAAGGGCGAGGAAGGAGGGATAGAGGGAAGGGTAGGGAGAAGAACAGAGACACAGAGAATGAGAGGCGTGAAGGAGGCTTGAAAGGAGAAGGAAGGAAGAGGTTGGGAAGAGGAGGGAAGGGAATGGTAGATATAACAGAGATAAGCAGAAAGGAAGGAACGGGAGGAAAGGAAGCAAAGGAGAGGGAAAAGGACAGAGGGAAAGATAAACAGAACAAGAGAGTTAGAATGAGACGTAAAGGAAGTGGAAAAGAATAAGAAAAGGAGGGAGAGACGGAGGGAAGGATAGACAGAACAACAAGAGACAGAGAAGGAAAGAGAGGAAAGAGATAGGAAAGGATAAGGGAAGAGGAGGAAGGGGAGGGGGAGGAGAGGGATGAAAAGAGGGAGGGACAGAGAAGAGGATTGATAGAACAGGTAACATTGAAGGTGGACACGTCAAACTCGTCACGCCATATTCAGGTTGAAGGAGGCAGACGTGTGGAAGGCTTACATAACCTACCACATCTAACCAAGCCTCTTAACTACCAGCCTCACACCACCATTAATTTTTCTCTAATATTCCCTTCACAATCTTCAGTCACGTTTTGAATTTTGTAACTATTTCTTGTCACTTAATAACCTAACAAATCTATCCATGCCTCTTACCTACCAGCCTCACACCACCATTAATTTTTCTCTAATATTTCCTTACATTTCTGGCGTTCTTCAAAATCTTGAGTCACTTTTTGATTTTTTAAAACTATTTCTTGTTACTTAATAACCTAACAAATCCATCCATGCCTCTTAACTACCAGCCTCACACCCCATTATTTTTTCTCTAATATTTCCTCACATGTCTGGCGTTCTTCACAATTTTCAGTCACGTTTTGAATTTTGTAACTATTTCTTGTCACTTAACCTAACAAATATATCCATGCCTCTGTAATACCCACCTCACATCCCCTATTAAGTTTTCTCTAATTAAGTTTTCCCTTGCATGTCTGGCGTTCTTCACAGTCTTCAGCCACTTCGCAATCCTTTAAACTATTATTTTTCCTTATACCAGAAGTGTCATAAAAAATAAACTCCTACGGAACTGGTCTCTCTTTTGGCCACTCTGTAATCTTTTTAGGAGCAGTAAGTAGCAGGCTTTTTTTTTTTTTCATTATTTTTCTTATTTTTTGTGCCTTTGAACTGTCTTCTTTGCTGTAAAAAAAAATAATTGTGTGCTTGGGCTCCGAAATATGACCTTACGAATTTCTACACTTTCGAACCTGGCTCTATGTGCTTGCGTGTATGTGTGTATGTTAGGCGGACGGAAAAAAAATATAACCTATCTAATCGTCTCTTTTTCTTCCTACCTACAAGTCTTTATCGTATTCAGAGAGTCAAGGTTCTATGTACGGGTTGCATTTCTGAGCCCTGTGAGGTAGAAAAACAAGGTTCCCACTCAGGCCACTCCTCACCAATAAAACAAGAAACTACAAATAATAATCCTCCCTTATCGTGTATCTACATTGCCGGCGAGATGTTTAAAGTATTCAACCCTACGCAGAGGTTCGGAAGTCAAGGTTCTATGAATGGGGGACGATCCTAGAGGGCCTTGAAGATGCAGCGAAGGTCCTGGTGCCATATTCCTAAACACTTCGACGCACAAGCACATATTTGACAAGGCTTTCGTGTGAGATTGGGCCATTTCCAGGGATAGTTTTATAATCCATCTGGTAGTCTAATCATTCTTCAGTACTATGAACTTTTAACCCGGTAGCAGCGACGGGACAAATTTGTGGCTTTACCGTGTACCAGCGACGGGGGCCAAATTTTTGCCATGATATAACCCCCAAAAAAAGAGATGATGCATAAACTGATCACAAATGCGCTGATATATATTATGAAATGGTTTGCGTGAGTGATGATTTTTTTCTCATTTTTCTCGCTAAGAGGAGCCTTTAAGAAACATGATCCCTGCAGCTACCGGGTTAAGGACACTCATGAGAACCCGATTGATCTCCTCTTTGGCCTTTGGGAATAGTTTTGATGTGAGAGGCGGATGCGTCTGAGAATAACGACCCTGAAGATGAGCAGGTCCTGGTTTGCCGGGTGGGTTGGTAAAAGACGCGACTCCCACTCTTACCCAAAGGACGGCAATTATCCCACGCTTAGAGTACCCGAGGGATGATTTAGGGGCTTTGAGTTTAAGCGTGACGGGTGTGACGGGTCTCTTCGGCTTGTAAGGAGCGGTCAAGGTTCCTATATAAAGAGTCCTTGGTAGGAAACAGGTATATTCTTCTGTTGTCTTCGGTTCTTTCATAATTGTCTGAGTGAAGGGTTTTTCTTCAATATACAACACGATCTAACACCCTTTCCGTCATCCTCTTCGTTTTGCAAGACATAGTTAACCCCACGAACTCAATCTTCTCTGCAACAGGACCCAACCCCTTTCTCTACAATATTTCCAGGGTATTTTCATCAATATTTCCTTAATCATGTGTCAGACGGATGGTTTTCCTTCAATATTTCTCCACCGCTGTGGCAAAGGAAGGTTACTTTTTTCAACATTCCTTTACTCATGTGGCTAAGTCAGGATTCTTCTTCAATAAGTCTCTACCAATGTTTCGGGCTCAAGTTTGGTGGCAATGGGCGATAGAGAAGACTGGGCGGCTGGGTGTGCAGAGGCCCCTGGGTGTACTAGTGTTCAAGGCCCAAGGATGCGATGGGAACATTCTCCGGTTTTCTTTCCTTCTTTACTAATGTGCTGAGGTCAGGAGTGGCGACAAGGACAGGTGCAGAGTGGTGGGGGAGGTGAGGTGAGAGGGTGGGTGTAGCCAGACGGGTCCCTGGGTGTAACTAGTGTTCAAGGCTCCTTATGGCATACCTTGGCAGTGAAAGGATACATTCTCCAGGTTTCCTTAAAATTGCTAATGTGTCGAGGTGAGGAGTGGCGTGGTAAGAACGGAGGAAGGACATGGAGGTAACAACAGTCAAGGTTCCTTATGGTATGCCTTAACAGCGAAAGGATACATTCTCCATGATTCCTTAAGATCCTCCACTAATTTGTCGAGATGAGGAGTGGTGTGGCAAGAACAGGGGAAGGACATGCAGGTAACAACGGTCAAGGTTCCTTATGGGATACCTTGGCAGTGAAAGGATACATTCTCCAGGATTCCTTAAGATCCTTCACTAATTTGTCAGTGAGGAGTGGCGTGGCAAGGACGGGTAAGGACACTGGAGTACTACAGTCAAGGTTCCTTATGGCAGGCCTTGGTAGGGGCCATGGTCTTTCCTTCTGAATATTCACCTTCCTCAAACATTAATCTTAGTGTCTTTGAGGGTCGGTGGGAGGGTGGGAATTAGTTTTTTTAATTTTTTTTATGAGGCCTTGATAGAGGGAGGGTCTTTAGTATCCTCAAAGATCCCTTTTCAATCAATTTTCTTTCTCGAGGTGTATCTTTGAGGGTCAGAGGGAGGGTCGGTGTTAAGAGCCAAGGTTTCTTATGACAGACCTTGCCTCTAGTATCCTCAGAAGTATCTCTTCCGATCAATTTAGAACTCGAGGTGTATCTTTGAAGGCCGATGGGACGATGAGAACAGACTTTTATTGCATTCATGCCCTTTGCTTGTCCTAAATCTCTTTCTCTCTACCAATAATTTCTCTTGACTGAGGTGCCTTGAGGGCCGACAGGAAGGGCGGAGAGCACTAACTAGCCCTGAAGGCCTTTGCGAGAGAAACAGAGTAGTGGCCACATGCAAAAAAATACATCTCGACCTACTTTTCTTTCCTCCATTGATAATTTCATGAGTTGGGTGTTGAAAGCAGAAGCAATGGTACATGAGAGCACACTGACGGCCAAGGCTTCAAGAACAGACCTTGGGAGTGGACACAACAAGTTTTTTTACTGTACTTTTCTTTCTTTCTTTTACTCATTGACTCTGAGGCAAGGAGTATTGAAGGCAGAGGCAGTGGTACGTAGGGTAGAGTAACGGTCAAGGCTACAAGAACAGACCTTGGTAGCAGCCACGGCAAGTTTTTTTTACTGTACTTTTCTTTCTTTCCTCTACTCATAATACCCTGAACCAAGGAGGGGTGAAGGCAGAGGCAATGGTACGGAGGGTATAGTAACGGTCAAGGCCTTTAGAGTAGTCCTTGGTAGAGGCCACAGCGAGCACCAATCTCCTTTTTTTATGTACGATATCTTGCTGACGATGAACGTTTGAGGACGGGGTCAATGGGGACTTAAGGGTGTGTGCCAACTATCTAACTGTCAAGGTCCTTCAGGTGTCATTTGGTTGTGTATTTAAGGGGTTGGTCATGTGTTGTTTATATGAAGAAAAAGCTTATGGTTGTCGATATGCCTGAGGAAGGAAAAAAAGAGAAAGGAGAGAAAGAAGAGTGGGAAGGAAGAAAAGGAAAGAAAGGAAAAAACAAAAGAAGGGATGATAATAATAATAAAGGAAATGAATGGAGTAAAATAGAGTTTATATGAAGAAAATGCTTATGGTTTTAGATATGCCTGGAGATGGAAAGAAAGGAGAGAGAAAGTAGGAGGGAGGGAAAGGAAAGAAAAGAAGAAAGGAAGAAAAGGAGGGTAAAACTATACGAAATTAATGAAGTAAGGAAGAAAGAAAGCGAGGTAAGAAGGATTATGAGTAAAGATTTCACGTCACACCACACCACACACCACTAAGCAAACGAAGGAAAGGAGGGAATGATCTGTAGGTTGAAAGGAGGGCAGGAGGCATCTATAGAGTCCACACAGCACACCACACCGCACCACAGCAAACCACACCGAACCACAGCACACCACACCGAACCACAGCACACCACACCGCACCACAGCAAACCACACCGAACCATAGCACACCACACCGCACCACAGCACACCACACCGCACCACAGCAAACCACACCGCACCACAGCACACCACACCACATCACACAGAGGAAGGACGGAAGTGAGGGTCTGCAGGAAAGATCTGGAGTACACACACATACCAGGCCACAGTTATCGGTCAAGGGCCACACCACACACACACACACACACACACACACACACACGCCACAGAGCCACACTAAGTCCACCCCACCACACACCACAAGGACGCCGTGACCTGGATACCCTCGCCCCAGGAAGGATCAAGACCCGCTATCATGGGCTTGAACACCTTTCGGGAGTACCACAGAGGCACGTCTTGGGGTCAACCTTTGTGCACCTTGCTTCTAATGGCGACGGTGCAGGTGGAGGTGATGGAAACCAAAAGTCATGTAAATGTCAGGAAAAGTGCTGGTAATGACAACGTGAATTCCTTTGGGGAGGGTGATAGATGCTCGCCATGAGGTTGAGGTTAATATTATCAGACGTTTTTGCCTCCCACATCAACAATTTTCAAAGGCCAATATGGTTATCAGTCGGGTTCTGAGTGTTATTTTAGGCTCGTTGTACAGAAGAAGGGTCAAACTACCAGATAGGTCATAAAACTATCACTGGAAATACCTAAAACTCCTACGAAAGACTTGTCGGATAGATAAGGTTGAGTACCGAAATGTTCAAGAATGTCCCTGAACCCTTTGCCTTATTCCTAACGGTGGCGCAAGATGTGACAAAGGAAAGCGAGGTAAATATCAAGACGAATAAAAGTAATCTATCGTACATTTGGGGGAGATAAGAGAGGGTTGTCAGGAGATTGAGCCCTTTCCCTTACTTCTGACGACGCCAAAGGTGAAGGTGGGTAGAGATTAAAGTATACACATCAAGACGAAAAAAAGACCTATCGTACATTTGGGGGAGAAAAGAAGGACGTCAGAGGTTGAAGCGTATGACTTCTGACGGCGGTGCGCGCAGGTGGGGACGAGGGAAAGCGAGAGTAAGGTTAATTGCTTCAAGGGGCGCAGGTGAAAAACGAAAGTCCGCGTGTAAGGCAAATGAAAACAAATCGGATTGCCCTTGAGAATTGGATCACACTGGCCAGGAAGAAAAGAAAAGGGGTGATAGTGTATAATTGGGTTCAAATACGCCTTAATTTACTTTAGAAAGAGTCCACGTGCAAGGCAATAAAAACTAATTTTTTTATCGACCGTCCTTCAGAACCAAATTACACTGGCAAGGAAGAAAAATTGTAATCATATTGTTAAGTTCGGACACTCCATCCAGCGGACCGATTCTCTGGCGGCGGCGGCGGCGGTGAAAATGAAAGTCCACTTGTAAGGCAAATGAAAAGAAAAAACAACATCTGCAGCGTCCTTGAGCATTGCACCGCGCTGACAAGAACGCAAAAAATCACTCCCGCTTTAGGTCATATAATTATACAGGAACAAGGAAACATTTCAAATAGTGACAGAGACGGTGAAGCTGAACAAAGAAAGACGAGGAACAGAAACAATGCCTTCAGACTATTCCCTCGTCAAGAATGTGTGTTCCAGCGGAGAATAAAGCCAACACAGAGGAAAAAAATATATACTAGAACGACTTATCATTTCCAATCGCTTGTGACAGAGACGAACTAAGGAAAGAAAAACGAGGAACAGAAACAATGCCTCCAGACTATTCCCTCGGCAAGACTGTGTGTTCCAGCGGAGAATAAAGCCAACACAAAGGAAAAAAATATATATACTAGAACGATTAATCACTTCCAGCCCCTTGTGACAGGGAGAGTGAAACGGAGTCAAGCAAATACGAAGAAAAAGAAACAGTACCTTCAGATTTTTCCCATGTAAGAAATAATTTGTTCGAACGTTGAAATGAGCCAGCCCAAAGGAAAGAACATATATACAAGCACGATATATCATTTCCTGCTCGCGGTCTCATTGAAAAGGAAAGTGGCGGCATAAGATAAACAACATTGACTTCAAATCATGCCCTTGAGACGTAAATTACTGCAACATACAAACAATACAAGATAATAATTGAGCCTGAAAATCATACATACGTTCTTATCACCCTCTGGCCTCCTCAATGAAGGGAAAACAAGGCATAAGATCAACAATATTACTTTAAAACTCGGTCCTTAAAGAATATATTGATGCAACAAATAAACAAGACAAGTAACGGAACCAGAAAAATTATAGACCCATTCATTACCCTCTGGCCTCGTCATGGAAGGGGAAAACAAGGCATAAGACCAACAATATTACTTTAAAACTCAGTCCTTGAAGAATGAATTAATGCAACAAATAAACAAGACAAATAACGAAACCAGAAAAATTATATACGCATTCATTACCCTCTGGCCTCATCAGCGAAGAGGAAAATGAGGCAAAACACCAACCAATATAATCTAAAACTCAGTCCTTGAAGAATAAAATTAATGCAAAAAGTAAACAAGACAAACAACGGAACCAGGGAAATTATAGACACATTCACTGAGAGGAAAGTGAGGCATACGACCAACAGTATCATAATTCCGGCCTTGAACAGAAAATTAGTGGAGCCTGGAAAGCGGTATAGGTGTTTATTATCTTCTGGGCGTCTTATTCAGGGGGAAAGTGAGCCAACAGACCAACCAACAGCAATAATCCTCCCGAAATTGACCCCCTTTCTTGGCCATCTCTTTGGATTCTTTTTAGGAGCAGCGAGTAGCGGGCTTTTTTTTATCATTGTTTCCTTTTTTTGTCCCCTTGAGCTGCCTCCTTTGTTGTAAAAAAAATACATCAAAACACAGACCTTGAAACGTAAATCAACATAACGAATCAGTGAAGCAAGATAACGCAATGCGGAGCTCAGACCTTGGAACGTACATTACCACAACAGGTCGGCCAAACGAGATAACGCAACGTGGAAAACTATATGCATTTTTTTACCTTCCGGCCGTATCAGTGGAAAGGGAAGTGTGCCATGAGACAAGATCACAAATATCTTAACTCTTCCCTCGAACAGTTAATCAGTACGTTCTTTCAACACAGCAAGATAAGGTAACGTGGGAAACTATATGTATTTTTTAACCTTCCGGCCGTATCAGTGAAAAGGAAAGCGTGGCATAAGACAAGACCACACGTATCTTAACTCTCCCTTCGAAAAGTTAATCAGTACGTTCTTTCAACACCGCAAGATAAGGTAACGTGGGAGACTATATGTATTTTTTAACCTTCCGGCCGTATCAGTGAAAAGGAAAGCGTGGCATAAGACAAGACCACAAACATCTTAACTCTCCCCTTGAAAAGTAAATTAGTACACTATTTCAACACAGCAAGATAAGGTAACTTGAAAACAATATCCTTTTTTCTAACCTTCCGGCCGTATCAGTGAAAAGGAAAGCGTGGCATAAGACAAGACCACACGTATCTTAACTCTCCCTTCGAAAAGTTAATCAGTACGTTCTTTCAACACCGCAAGATAAGGTAACGTGGGAAACTATATGTATTTTTTCTAACCGGCAGTATCAGTGGAAAAAAAAGTGCTATAAAACAACACCACTGTTATCTTAACTTTACCCTTGAAAAGTTAATTAGTGCACTATTTCAACACTGCAAGATAAGGTAACCTGGAATTCATATGACTTTTATAACCTTCTGACCGTCTTAGCGAAAAGGAAAGTGAGGCCATTCATTTTTTTTTTTTTTATAGGATCATTGCTTAGCTGTTTTCGTACTTGTTGTTGTTGTTGTTGTTATTCCCTTGAGCTGCTTCCGTTACTGTAAATATTAATAACTCATGATAACGCTAGGTGCAGAACTATATATAAACCTTAATAACGAGTTTTCTTGCCACCTCAATGAAAAGGAGAGTGGGAAACAAAATCCATAACCTTACAATTCACTTCTTCTCCTCGCAGTCTTATTAGTGCAGCATACCAATAACACAACTAGCAGAACTATAAATAAACTTTGATTAAGGACTCTCTGGCAATCTCAATGAAAAGAAGAGTGGGAAACAAGATCCACAACCTTACACTTCACTTCTTCTGCTTGCAAAGTCTTCTTACTGCAGCATACCAATAACACAACTAGCAGAACTATATATAAACTTTAATTAAGGACTCTCTGGCAATCTCAGTGAAAAGAAGAGTGGGAAACAAGATCCACAACCTTACACTTCACTTCTTTCCCTTGCAAAGTCTTCTTAGTGCAGTATACCAATAACACAACTAGCAGAACTATATATAAACTTTAATAACGAGTTTTCTTGCCACCTCAGTGAAAAGGAGAGTGGGAAACATGATCCACAACCTTACACTTCACTTCTTTCCCTCGCAAAGTCTTATTACTGCAGCATATCATATTCAAGAAGAGTGTATCAAGACACCTCTCCACCCGAAATTGACCTCTCTTTTGGCTACTCTTTACTTTTTTATTTTTGTGGGAGCGGCGAGTAGCGGGCTTTTTTGTGTGTACTTTTTTTGTTGCCCTTGAGCCGCAGCCTTTGATGTAAAAAAAAAAAAACACAACTAGCAGAACTATATATAAACTTTAATGAAGGACTCTCTGGCAATCTCAGTGAAAAGAGGAGTGAGAAATAAGAACGATAACCGTACATTTCAATTCTCCCCCCGCAAAGTGTTATTAGTGCATCCTATCAATAGGAGATAATGCAACCTTGGAAATCATAAACAAGAGAACCTTTCACCTCACCTCGTTCATGAGTGGGAGGCAGGAAAAAAAATAATCACCGCACCTTAATTAGACAGAAACAAAGGACTGGAGTAACAGGTTGAGGAAGAAAACATTAGGCGAATTATTATCCCGTGAATCACGCAAGCAGACAGGAAAGGAGTAACACCTCAATTAGGCACAGGTAAAGTGGCGGAATGATACCTGTGTTGCGTCATTGATAAAGGTAATTTCGGCTCACCTGGATTAATTCAAGGCCACAGGAAAGAGAATAAAGGCGAAGATTAAGTAGTTGAAAGGAAAAGTGAAGATGACAAAAAATCGATGGAAATGATACGGAGAATGACAGAAAAAAAGAAAATTAAGGAAAAAAGATAGAGATGAAATAGAGAAAAACAAAAAAAAGAAGATAATAGAGTAAAAAAAGATGGAAATTAAAAAGAGAATAACATAAAAAGAGGAAAATAAAGTAATAAAATATCTTTAGACAAAAAAAAAAATTGAGAAAAGATGATGTTGCAAATTCTGTCTCACTCGCTTCTGGTGGTGGTGATGATACTGATGATGGTGATGGTAATGGTGATGACAGTGATGATACCAGACAGGATCCTTATGCTTGGCAGTACTGGTAGTGGTGGTGATGATAAGTGGCGGTGGTAATGGAGTTAGTAGTGGTGTTGGTAATAGTGGTGGCGGAGGTCATTCCCCGTAAACGCTTTTCCTGACCCTGGTATTAAAGGTCACGGGTCAGCGGAGGGGTCAGTTGTATATATAAAGTGCTGCCCAGGCGTGTAATCAGCGGGCAGTGTACCTGATATCTCTCCTACCTGGTCTTCAATTGAAATTATACGCTGATAAATTATACGTAGGAAATATAAGTTGATACATTTTTCGTCTCACTTTAGGAACGATAACAAACAGTAAATAGAGGAGAGGGAATATAAGCAAAACGAGAGATTTGGGTTATGAAGGCAAGAACATGGGCAAGACGAGAGAGTTGGGTTACAGAGAAGTCAAGAACATGGGCAAGATGAAAGAGTTGGGTTAAGGAGAAAGCAAGAATATGTGCAAGACGAGAGAAATGAATTAAGGAAAAGCCAAAAACAGAGGCAAGACGAGAGAGTTGGGTTACAGAGAAGTCAAGAACATGGGGAAGATGAAAGAGTTGGGTTAAGGAGAAGGCAAGAATATGTACCAGACGAGATAGTTGGGTTACAGAGAAGTCAAGAATATGTACCAGACGAGATAGTTGGGTTACAGAGAAGTCAAGAATATTTGCAAGATGAGAGAGTTGGGTTAACGAAAAGGGAAGGATATTGGCAAGACGAGAGAGTTGGGTTAAGGAGAAGGCAAGAATATGTGTAAGATGAGAGACTTGGGTTAAGGAGAAGGGAAGTATATTGGCAAGACGAAAGAGTTGGGATAAGAAGAAGGAGTAGGAGGAGAAAACAAAGGACAGAATCAGGAAGATATAAAAGGAAGGAGAACAAGGTATAAATCAAGGAGGCAGGGAATGAAGGAGGGAGAGTTAAATGAGAGATAGGGAAGGATATTGGCAAGACGAAAGAGTTGGGTTAAGGAGAAGGAGTAGGAGGAGAAAATAAGAAATAGCAGCAGGAAGATATAAAAGGAAGAACAAGGTATAAATCAAGGAGGCAGGGAATGAAGGAGGGAGAGCTAAATGAGAGTTAGGGAAGGATATTGGCAAGACGAAAGAGTTAGATTAAGGAGAAGGAGTAAGAGAAAACAAGGGATAGAAGCAGGAAGATATAGAAGGAAGGAGAACAAGGAGGCAGGGAATTAAGGAAGGAGAGCTAAATGAGAGGGATGGATTGAGGAAGACAAGAAAAAAGAAAGCAGGAAGAGAGGGAAAGTGGGACAACGAGGTGTGGACTAATAATAAAAGTGGGAGGAGGAGGAGGAGGAGGAGGAAGCATATGAACAGAGGAGGATCAGAAAGTTTACTAGGTTATACAGAGACTACCTGATTAGATTGGAGGAGAAGGAGGCCGAGGACGAGGAGGAGAGGGGGGGAGGTGGGAAGAGGAGGATTCTGCATCTCGCAAAAAACAAGTTCATCTGACATCTATTTCTACTCGTCTCCTCTAAGCTCATCTTCCTACGAGCCACACCTTTTTTTTTTATAAACTTCGTGCTCAAGGGCACAAAAAAAGGAAACAATAATAATAAAAAAGCCCGCTACTCGCTGCTCCTAAAAAGAATCAAAAGAGGTGGCCGTAAGAGGGGTCAATTTTGGGAGGAGAGGTATCCTACAAGAGATAATTGAAGAACGTCCATGGTAGGCAGAGACGTGGCACAGAAACATGTGAACTCGGGTTGAAATATGGTCGAAAATGTGGTCCAACAGAAACTAAAGAAATATGACAGGTGAATGTGAACCAGATTAACTGTTACCAGGAGAGATGTGGTCAGAGTTGTGAACCACGGTTAAAATATGGTCAGAAATGAGTTGGACCAATAAACACTAAAAAATGTGACAGGTGCATGTAGACCGGATTAACTGTTACCAGGGAAGACGTGATCAGAGTTAGATTGAGCTGTTTTTCATAACTATAGAGATGTGACCAGAGAAGTTACAGCCAAAAGGAAAAAAATGTATATCGACTTGAAATTTAGCAAGGAAAAATATGGTCAGAGAAAGATTGAGGAGTTTTCATAACCAGGCAAGGATGGGGCCAGAGGACAAAAAAGTGACAGTAAGGAAACAAATATCTACTCGTAAGATGTTTATGGTGTGGCCGGAGGGAGGACTGTGGCTAGGGAACAAGAGAAATATGACAAGGGAAGATATGGCTTAAGGAAATCTGAGGTGCTTTCCCAACCCCGTCAAGGTGTGGCTGAAAGACTAAGTGTGGCCATAAGGAAACGTGTGCCTCGCTTGTTGAGATGTTTATAGAGTGGCCGGAGGGAAAGATGTGGTTAGGGGAAGGTAACTAAGGATGTGGTCGTGTGTAGGGGCGAACGAAAGGAAGGAAGGAAGAGGAAGGAAGGAAGGGGGCTGCAGCAAGGACAGGAAGAGAAGAAAACAAAGTGATTAGAAGTGTAATTACTATGTGGTTATGTTTCTTAGAGTGGTAATGAGACGAGGAATACCATAGAAAAGTTAGAATGTGTAGAAACTGAGTTTCTTTAGTGGTAATGAGACGAGAAATACCATAGAAAAGTTAGAATGTGTAGAAACTGAGGCAGAGTTTCTTTAGTGGTAATGAGACGAGGAATACAATAGAAAAGTTGGAATGTGTAGAAACTGAGGCAGAGTTTCTTTAGTGGTAATGAGACGAGAAATACGATAGAAAAGTTAGAATGTGTAGAAACTGAGGCAGAGTTTCTTTAGTGGTAATGAGACGAGAAATACGATAGAAAAGTTAGAATGTGTAGAAACTGAGGTAGAGTTTCTTTAGAGTGGGAAGGAGACGAGAAATACGATTGAAAAGTAGGAACATGTAGATTATTAGATAGACTCAAAACCATGTAGAGGCACTGCAAGGACGGGAAATAAAAGAAACACAGGAAATGATACTGTAGAGAAATAGCAAGTCGAGATGAAAAATGACCACAAAGAATGAAAGACACAGAGATAGATTTAGAAAGAGACTGAAGCAGAAAGCGACAGGAATAAAAAGAGCTGAAGAGACAGAAAAAAAAAAATAAAAGGGAGAAAGGAAGCGATAAAGGATTAGTTAACAAAAAAGTGATTAAGACGATGACATAGGCAGACATCCAGATAGAGATAAGAGAGATACAGAAAAAAACAAAGACAGAGATTAGGATACAGATGAAGGGAAGGGGAGGGGGGGGGCGCAGGAAGGAAGGCCAGGAAGAGAGTCGGCGTGGCCCTGGAGTGACAAATAACCACTGATAAACAGGAGGCCATCTTGGGAGTCATTAGTTGTAAACAGGAAGCTGGGGACAGGAAAGTGTTTATTTTCTACAGGAGGAGGAGGAGGAGGAGAAGTTAAGTAGAGGGAATATATATTGTCGTGGAAAAAATACTAAAAAGGAGGAATGAAGAGGAGACGAAAGGGAAAGAAGGAAAGGAGAAGAAGGAGTAGGAGAAGGAGAAGGAGGAGGAGGAGGGGGAGGAGGAGTCGGGAGTTAAGTAGAGGGAATATATACTGACGTGGGAAAATTACTAAAAAGGGGGAATGAAGTGGAGACGAAAAGGAAAGAAGGAAAGGAGGAGATGGAGGAGGAGGAGGAGGAGGGCGACTACGACGATGACAACGACAAACGGAAATAGTGCGGAGGAAAGAGAGAAATGGGCTTTGATGAGATAACAAGAAGAATGACAGCTGAATTAAATTGAAAAAAGGGGACAATAGGAGGAGGAGGAGGAGGAGGAGGAGGAGGAGGAGGAGGATGTAATAAGCTACTGTCAGGGTGGCACCTCAGCACTTAGGAGGCACCTGTGCAGTCTCTCCTTGGCACGTGACCTTGATGAGGCAATTACCTGTGCAGACTCCGGTGCAGATACCTCATTAGCAAATCACACCTGTAGACTCAAGGTGAGCTGCCTACCCATTGCGCTACCTGTGTTAGAAGCTTCCTCAGTCATTAGTCAGGTTGGTGATGACTGACTGATGTTAAATGGTGATGCCGGAGGTCAGTTATCAGTCAGTGTGGTGATGTATTAGTCAGTCATCAGTCAGTGCTAAGTCATACCTAAGTTAGTCATCGTGGTATTAGACGTGGATACATCAGACAGTCATTCAAACCTTCAATAAGTCATCAGTCAGTCATTCAGTCAGTCATTCAGTCAGTCAGTCATTGTCGTAATTAATAGTCATCAGTCATATCGGGTTATTTACTTCACCCTATTCAATTCATTAGTCATTACTAGATTATTCACTAACTTAATTAATGATAAATGTTTTCGTTTTGTCATATTTTATCGTTTTTTTCTCTTTTCTCAAGTGTATTCTTGTTGAGTTTCCCTTCGTAGAAATTCCAAACGAGAAGTTCCGTCAATTATCAGATTATTTTTTTCTGTTACTTTCATTCTTTCAGACCTACATTTTTATTTTGTCACATTTTATCGCTTCTTCATCTTTCCTTTTGTGAAGTTTTGTTAGGTTTCCCTTCGTAAAAATTCCAAATGAGAAGTCCCATCAATTATATATATCTGATTATTTTTTTGTTACTTTCTTTTAGATATACATTTTTATTTTGTCACAGTTTATCGTTTGTTTATCTTTCCTTTTGTGTATTTGTGTTAGGTTTGCCTTCGTAGAAATTTTAAATGAGAAATGTCACCAAACATCATCATCTTTGACTTTCTTTCCTCTCAGATCCACACTCTTTTATATATTCTATTCGTAAAACTTAACCTGTATATTTCTTTTTTTTCTATTTTCTGCCTATCCTCAAGCTGCGTCCTCCCAAAAACATCGTAAATATAGACAGACCACCCACCACAACAACCTCAACCCGTCACACCATCATCACCAAGACCACACTCACCACCACTATCACCACTCCACGCTAAAGTTATCACCACCATCCCCACAACCACCACCATCATCACCACCTCAACTTGCACAGCCTCTACCACTACCATTACCACCACCATCACCACCACCTTCACCACCACCATCACGAAGATCGCTTCCATCCGTTGCCAAGCCTGCGATCAAAACAATTGCAAAAGAAAAAAAGAAAAAACGAGCAAGAATTTGGAAGAGAGAGAGAGAGAGAGAGAGAGAGAGAGAGAGAGAGAGAGAGAGAGAGAGAGAGAGAGAGAGAGAGAAAGCATTTATTATTCTTTTTTCTTATCGTCATTATTTATTCATTCATCTATATTTCCTTACTAATTGCAGCCTTTTTCATTATCACCTTCCTAATTACCCTCCTCCTCCTCCTCCTCCTCCTCCTCCTCCTCCTCCTCCTCCTCCTCCTTCCTTCTTTCCTTCCTTCCAGCGGCATTCTGTTAACCTGCTAATTACACAGGTGAGAAAGCCCACCTCTCACCTCTGACCTGACCCAGTTATTAGGCGGCCCGCACACCTGTTGTTACCTGTGTGTGCGTGTGTGCGTGTGGGAGGGGAGGGGTTGGTGGTAGTGGCGGTAGTAGGAGAACAGGAATAAGAAATGGAAGCATCTATTTGTCTGTCCGTGTGTATGTGTGTGTGTGTGTGTGTACCGGTTAGGTCATGTGCAAATATAACAAGCATCGGCCACACCCACACCCCGGCAACACACACACACACACACACACACACACACACACACACACACACACACTAACAGCTCCACCCAGAGATAAAACTTTCCAAAAATGACGCAGAACGAATTCAAAAAACACGCCAACCTTCTCCCATTTTCTTTCTCCGTCTCTCTTCCCCCAATAAAGGAGGCACTTATGAAGAAATTTATGTCAGCACTTAAACGGCGATGGAGCTAAAGATAATGGTGGTAGTTCGAGCAGGTGGAGGTGGCGAGGGTGATGGTGGTGGTGATAGTGGAGATGAGGGTGATAGCGGCAATGATAGAACTGAAAACTGACATCAAAACAGTGGCAATAATGATGGTGGTGGTGGTGGTGGTGGTGATAGCAGAATGGTGTTGTCGAGAAGAGGCGTAAATGATAACGTAGAGAATGGACGAGGAGAGAAACGTGAAGAGAAATACGATGACAGAAATAAAGAGAGAGAAAACAGTTGTATAAAAGAAGAGAGAAGCGAATAGGTTAAGAAAGCAGAAAGTGATAGAGAACCAAAAGAAGGAGAAAGA
Source organism: Eriocheir sinensis (assembly GCF_024679095.1). Lineage (NCBI taxonomy): Eukaryota > Metazoa > Arthropoda > Malacostraca > Decapoda > Varunidae > Eriocheir > Eriocheir sinensis. Next base: position 14,797,719 of record NC_066546.1, on the reverse strand, counting down.
TAGGCACTGTATAGCTCAAAGAAAGGAAAAGAAGGAGCAGGAAATAGTTATGCTGGTATGTTACGACTTATGAGGAGTTGGGGGAAGACATTGAAAGTAAACGAAGGGAAAATGAAGAGAAATGGGACCTAGTAATCAAATCGAGAGTTGCTTTTAAGTAGTATCAAAGCATTATTATTGATGGTGGTGATGGTGGTGGTGGTGGTTAAAGGGTTATAAAAGGAGGCGACGGGTGGCAAAAACGGAGGTCACGGGGGAGAAAGAATACAGGGAAGAAACCGGTTTGCTTCACGTCTACAGATAATGACGCGGCAACTACAGAAAAGAGAGAGAGAGAGAGAGAGAGAGAGAGAGAGAGAGAGAGAGAGAGAGAGAGAGAGAGAGAGAGAGAGAGAGAGAGAGACGTGTAGATATGCTTGTTTTTTTTGGATCGTCCGCCATTTCCGGCCCGACAGTGTGCCATTAGACCACTCCGACAAAAAATGAGACAAAGAGAAACTTGATATGAAGAAAAAAATGAAAAATGAAGAAGAAAAGATAATGAAAATATATACAAGAGGAACAGACTGGAAATTACTCAAAGAAAATACTCCAAAAATACTCGAAATTATAGACGAGAGAAAATTATAGAAAGATAAAATAAAATGTTGAAAAAAATATACTAAAGATTGCTGGAATAGATGTAGAAGGAGGAAATACTGACGAAAAAGTACACGAAAATAACGAAAGAAAATATAGACGAGGAAAATACAGAAAGAAGAGGAAGATACAGAACAAAAAAGGAAAATACAAAACAAAAGAAGAAAATACAAAACAAAAGAGGAAAATAAAAAGAAGAGGAAAATATGAAAAAAAGTTATGTATATGAAAAAAGGGTTCAGTGCACAAACACATTAATAATTAGCCATAACTTTTCCCATAAACATTCAGGAGAGAAAAATAAAAGGCATCATAATGTAGAGAATATTAGGAGGAGAATATTATCGTTTCAAAACTTTAATATATATAAGTTCAATGTAAAAAAAATCTGAACTCTTATAATTCTCCTCTAAATGTAGACTCACTTATTCGAATTAAAACCTTGAATATGATTTATGATATTTTAGATGTTTTTTCATTATATTTTTCATTATTATATTTATTTTACGACCGATACAGATGCCAAAACTCTCTCTCTCTCTCTCTCTCTCTCTCTCTCTCTCTCTCTCTCTCTCTCTCTCTCTCTCTCTCTCTCTCTCTCTTCTACGCCCAAAATAATAAAAGATATGGTTTTAGGTGTAGAAGAGAGAGAGAGAGGATGACTAAGGATAGGTAACACACACACACACACGCACCAGAGGGCGTGGCGTGTACACAGCATCCCTTGAAGCCTTGTAACGACTTGAAAAGGGCGCTTGACCTTGTGTGTGTGTGTGTGTGTGTGTGTGTGTGTGTGTGTGTGTTCACTATCTTTAGTCATCCTCCACTCTCTCTCTCTCTCTCTCTCTCTCTCTCTCTCTCTCTCTCTCTCTCCTACACCTAAAGCCATATCTTTTATTATTTTAGGCGTAAGAATGAGAAGAAAAAAAGAAGAGGAGGAGGAGGAGGAGGAGAAGGAGGAGGAGGAGGAGAAGGAGGAGGAGGAGGAGGAGGGGATACAAAATGATTAAAAAGGATGACGTGTAGGAGGCTGAGGAAGAGGAAATGGAGGAAGGAGTGAAAGATGAGTTCAGTGGGAGGAGGAATAGGAGAAGGAGGAGGAGGAGGAGGAGGAGAAGGAGGAGGAGGAATAGGAGAAGGAGGAGGAGGAGGTATAATAACAAGAGTATTTAAAAGGAAGAGGTGTAGGAGGATGAGGAAGAAAAAATGTGGAAAAGAAGGAGGAGGAGGAGGAGGAGGAGGAGGAGGAGGAGGGAGGAAGGAAGAAGCTTTGAGATGCTACACATTACCCTCCAACCAGGTACCAAACACAGGTAGGAGGAGGGAGAGGAGGAGGAGGAGGAGGAGGAGGAAGGAACTGGCCTCCCCCTCCTCCTCACCCTCCCGAAACCTGCTGTGTCCTTGAGTGTGTGTGTGTGTGTGTGTGTGTGTGTGTGTGTGTGTGTGTGTGTGTGTGTGTACTTGGCTGTCCTTGTATGACGGGGATGAGCCAGGCAAAAACTCGTCGAGAGAGAGAGAGAGAGAGAGAGAGAGAGAGAGAGAGAGAGAGAGAGAGAGAGAGAGAGAGAGAGATAAACGGAGCAAACAGCGAATAAACAGAGAAAGGAGGACACAACAAAATAAAATAATGGAAAATAAAACAAACAAACACACAAACAACCAAACCCAGCCAAAGAAAATCACAAGAACAAGACACGTAAGGATAGCGGAGGAGGAGGAGGAGGAGGAGGAGGAGGAACTCTGATTGCTCAAAGTATCAGTCGGAGCGAAAACAGGAAAACTGATTTTAGATAAGAAGGAGGAGGACAAGAAGTAGGAGGAGGAGGAGGAGGAGGAACAGGAGGAAAAGTCAGAATCATGCTAAGAAGAAAACAAGACAGAGAAGAGAAAGGAAAGTACTCATTAAAGGGGACAAGAAAAAATGAGGTGGAAGAGGAGGAGGAGGAGGAGGAGACGAACATACCTCCTGGCCGCCGACCTGTCAACAC
>NC_066546.1:14712592-14785092 GCF_024679095.1 Eriocheir sinensis | reverse complement strand
CTACTGGAAGGGAGAGTTAGGAAATTCACGAAAATACATACATCTTAGCGCATTGGCATGTTTCTTTAATGAAGGATTCAGCGGAGACGAGAAGGTGGAGAGCAAAAAAGGGACACTGCTAGAGAAGACGGCGGAGAAAATAGAAAACCCACTTGAGTAGAAAGCCGAAAAAAAATTATGATTGTTGTTAAGGGATTTGGTGAAGAGAGAGGGAGGGGAAAATAGATAGAGGAAAAGAATGAAAGAAAAGAGAAAGAAAATCAAAATCACATACATAGAGAAGACGACGAAGAAAATAGAAAACCCGCTTGAGTAGAAAGCCGAAAAAAATATGATTGTTGTTAAGGGATTTGGTGAAGAGAGAGGGAGAGGAAAATAGAATAGAGGAAAAGAATGAAAGAAAAGAGAAAGAAAATCAAAATCACATACATAGAGAAGACGACGGAGAAAATAGAAAACCCGCTTGAGTAGAAAGCCGAAAAAAATATGATTGTTGTTAAGGGATTTGGTGAAGAGAGAGGGAGAGGAAAATAGAATAGAAAAGAATTAAAGAAAAGAGAAAGAAACGAAGAAAGAGAAATCAAAATCACATACATAGAGAAGACGACGAAGAAAATAGAAAACCCGCTTGAGTAGAAAGCCGAAAAAAATCATGATTGTAGTTAAGGGATTTGGTGAAGAGAGAGGGAAGGGAAAATAGATAGAGGAAAAGAATGAAAGAAAAGAGAAAGAAACGAAGAAAGAGGAAGAAAAAAAATCAAAATCACATACAAAACCCTTGAATAAAACATGCATAAATTATTACCTTTAAAAAAATAGAGTAAAGAAAACAAGAAAGAAAACAAAATAGAAACAAAAATAAAAAATTAACAAAAATCCGAAACCAAGAAAACTCGAGCTCCACAAAGAGGTTTCGATCCCAATCCAACAAACCATTCTTTAAAGTATCATAAGGAAAAACGAAAAACAACAATAAAAAAAACAAGAGAACTCCAAACTCCACAAAAAAATTTCAATTCCAATCAACAAACGTACATGGAGTAAAGTAAAACGAGAAACCTAACTAAAAACAGCAGATAATCAATAACAAAACAAAACCCCAAGATAAGAAACCAGGCAACTCCACACGCAAACATACAAAAAAGCTTCCAATCCTATCACCAAAGAAAACTCCAAACTCCACAAAAAGGTTTCAATCCCAATCAACGGAGTAAAGTAAAACGAAGAACCTAACTAAAAACAACAGAGAATCAACAACAAACAAAACCCCAAGATGAGAAACCGGGAAACTCAACACACAAACACACAAAAGGCTTTCAATCCTATTACTGCACCGCCTCCCTCCCGGACGATGCGATAAAGGATATATTATGCAAATCAGTCTCGCTTTCTTACCCACGGAAAAAAAAGATCAGGAAGCAGGTTCTCTACTACGTCTGCTTGCTAAACAAACACGTGCTTTCTTTCTACCTGCCAGTGATTAGAATTTGAATCGCCTAGTCGCACAGGTAACAGGTAGACGTCCGGTGCTGCTAAAACGATTGAAATATTGCTGGTGTTTTTTGTTCTGTCTTATCTTTCATCTGTCTTTGGTGGTGTTTCTCTGTCTGTCTCTCTCTCTCTCTCCCTCCTTTCTTTTTTTTCTTTCTCTTTTTCTTTTTTTCTTTTTTACTTACACACTCCTCTTTCTCTTTTTTGTTTATATATTCATGTTTTTTTTCCTTCTCCTTCTCCCTCTTTCTCTCTCACTCCTTTCGCTTTTCCTTATTTTTTTCTTTATTTCCTTTTCTTTATTTGTTTCTTCTCTCTTTTCTCTTTATATTTCTTTGTTTTTTTCATAACTCTCTCTCTCTCTCTCTCTCTCTCTCTCTCTCTCTCTCTCTTTTGTTTATATTTCTTTATTTCTTTCCTCTTTTCTTTCATTCATGGGTTTTTTTCCTTTCTCCTTCTCCCTATTCCTCTCTCACTCCTTTCGTTTTTACTTCTGTTTGTTTCTTTATCTGCTTTTCTTTCTTTGTTTCTTCTCTCTTTTCTCTTTATATTTCTTTGTTTTTTTTATAACTCTCTCTCTCTCTCTCTCTCTCTCTCTCTCTCTCTCTCTCTCTCTCTCTCTCTCTCTCTCTCTCTCTCCTTGACCTCTTGCTCTTGCCCCTCATGAACCGGTGATACATATGCTTCTAGTTTCCTCCTCACTTTCATTTATTCATTGGTTTATCTATTATGCGCCTTTCTACTTAATAATGCATGCGCCTCTTCGGTTTAATCTCTTCCTGAAGCCATGAATGCATTTTTATGTTTATTGAATGTCCATGTTGTTTTCCTTCAAAGCCTGACCTAAGTAAAGCCTATCAGTTCATTTATATTTTCCTTGTATTTGTGTATCTTTCTTCCTTTCACTAAGCTATCCTAACCTAACCTTAGCTAGCTTTTTTTTTCCTCCATACCTAACCTAACCCAACCAAAACCTATCATTGCATCTGTACTTTCGGCCACCTCTTTGGATTCTTTTGTGAGTAGGGAGTAGCGGGCTTTTTTTTGTTGTTGTTGTTTACTTTTTGTGCCCTTGAGCTGTCTCCTTTGTTGTAAAAAAAAAAAATCCGTCTCTTTTTTTTCCTTCCTGTAAAACAAACTAACCTAACCTAACCGAACCAAACCGAGCCTAACCTTTCTTACCCTATCATAACCTTACCTCACCTGACCTAACCAAGAACTGCCGAAGCATTTATACATTGCTTACTGTTTTTATTTCTTCCTCTACGCTACCCTAACCTAACCAAACTTAGGACTACTGATGCATTTAGCCTTTTTTTTCTATATCATTTCACTTAAGCTATCCTAACCTAGCCATACCTAACTTTTCCTTAACCTAATCTTACCTAGCCTTTCCTTTTAAGTAATATCAACTCTTCTGTCAAATCAGTAAGAATCTTGTTTTGAATCAATCTAATAATCAAATAAATAATGAATAATCAAATCAATCAGTAATATTAAATCAATCTTCTGACGTTTTTTTCTGTATTCCAACCTCTTTTACTTCTAATTTTACTCTTTTACAGCTAATTTTACTCTTTGCTTTACTTTTATTGAAATCCTTTTATTAAGTGACTTTTTAGGCCTGTGTTTTCTTTATTTGTAAGGAAAATCAGAGGCGCAATGGTCCGTTAATTACTTCTTCTTTACCTCGTCTTTCTATGGAGCTCGAGGTTTGAGATTCAATGCCCTTCCTGACAACACACACACACACACACACACACACACGAATTCTGAATACCAAGGCGTTTACCTGTCTGTGTACCTTATTCCCGGGCAAGAATCTTTACTAATTCATTAACCAATCAGCTCACGTCTTTACCCCCAAACATTTTTTCACATGTACATCGCCCCTACACCCCTTGCCTCTTCTCGACACTTCTAAGTCTTTATGTTCTGACCCCTCAAACGGACCACTGCGCCTTCTCTGATTTTCCTTATTGATAAAAATAAAAAAAACAGGCCCAAAAAGTCACTTAATAAAAGGGTTTGGATAAAAGTAAAGATGAGTAAAATAATTTTTAGATGGGTTATTCTTTTTTAGTCAAAGTTTTCTCTCTTGGTTTTTTTTCTCTCCTGTTTTCCCTTGACATTTTTTTTCTCTCCTTACTTTCGCTCCTCCTCAGTCCCTCCTTACCTTCCATCTTTCCCCTTTCTCTCTCTCTCTCTCCTCCACATCACTCCCTTCCTTCCTCCTCTTCACTCCCACCCTCACATCCATCCTTCTTCTCCTTTCTCCCTCCCCTCCATTGCACTCCTCCTCCTCCTCCTTCACTTCTTTCCTCCCTGATCTGACTTTCTCTTTCTGGGCCTCTTTATTTACCGTTCCTCGCTTTCTTTTTTTTCAATTTTCTTCTTCGAACATCATCATCTTTCTCCTCCTCCTCCTCCTACTACTACTACTACTACTACTACTACTACTACTACTACTACTACTACTACTACTACTACTACTACTACTACTTCTACTACTACTACTGCTACTATCTTTATCGTTATTATTTAAAGTTCATTGTCCCTTTGGCTCAGAGAAGCGAGTTGTATTGCTGTTGTTTTATTTGCATGATTTATAAACCCACCCACCGCGCCTGCCTGCCAACCTGCCTGCCCACCCTCCTACCTGCTTGCCTACCTCTGCGTTTGTTTGTTTGTTTTTTAGTTACTACGCGTGTCTGGCGATGTGTTGCTAACGTTCGGTGGTAGTAAAGGTTGTGGTGATAACGTTTTCTCTTAAGAACGTTTGTTTTGTTAATGTTAGCTTATATAAAACGTCTGTTGTTTGGGTAAGGGAGTCTAGTCTATTCTGGTGACGTTTTTGTTTATGTTGTTTTCATTTGAGTGACAGAAAGACAGACAGATACACGAAAAGATGATCGCTATCTCTTTCCTGATATATGTTGAAGATGGGAGGAAAGAAAAGCAGGAAGGAGGAAAGAAGCAGGGAGAGAGCAGAGGGAAAGGGAGGGGGTGGGTAAGGAAGGGGGGACCACACGTATTAGAACACATGACTACACACACACACACACACACACACACACACACACACACACACACACACACACACACACACGAATTCTGAATACCAAGGCGTTTACCTGTCTGTGTACCTTATTCCCGGGCAAGAATCTTTACTAATTAACCAATCAGCTCACGTCTTTACCCCCAAACAATTATCCACCTGAGGACTGAATTAAACACTCCAATTTCCTCTTCCTGGTTTTCTGCCTCGTGTATATAAACATTTCATCACTAAAAATAAAGGTTAGGTATGGAAATGGAATGAGTGATATGGTGTTTAATTTCGTCAAAACACAATTATGTTCACCGGTACCCCTTCTCCTATGATTCGGGGTATTCAAATGCATATATATACCCTTCATTACACTTATGCTCCTATTATAAAACTCCACTTTCCTGTTTGTTGTATGTATGTGTTTGATTGTTTATGTGTTGGTCTCACGTCCATATTAAAAGCTCTCCCTTCCTAAGCCCTTCCCTAGAAAACAGTTCCAACCCTATTAGTTAGTAAGAGTCTTTATCTCGTCTCTTAAAACGCTTAACTGCTCCATTTTCTAGTAAACAAAAGACAAAAGCCATTATACTCAACCTCTTATCGCTGTCAATTCAGGAAACGTAAATTAACTTCAACACTTAAAATTCTACCTAACGACCATTTAATCTCCTCCCTATAAACAAAAAAAGAACTTCATCTCCTCTCTATAAACAATCAATTACCTTCTCTTTACCTTAAACTCTTATATCTGTCAATTCAAAAAACATAAATTAACTTAGACGCTTTAAAATTCTATCTAACGACCATTTATCTCCTCTCTATAAATAAAAAGTCCTTCACCTCCTCTCTATAAACAATTCATTACCTTCCCGAATATAAATCTTCAAAAAACGAGCCATCACTTCAACACGAATCACCTTTCCTCTCTGTACATACCTGGCGGGCCAAACACCTGCCCATTAAAGGAACACTATACGCCAGGTGTCCCCTCAATCTTAATCAGGTGTGTCAGGCCCCCTCAAACCCTCCCCTCCTCCACCTGCTTACCTGTCCCTCCCTCCCTACCTACCTGCCTACCTTACCTGGATGTTTTATCGTCCCGCATTCTTTATTGTCTTTACCTGAACGGACAGCAAAATGTGTATACCTATGATTTATTTTTATCTTTTTCTTTACCTTTTATTCTGACTATCTGAACGAAAACAAAATGTGCATACCTGTGGCTTAGTTTTCTCAGCCTACTGTTATTTCTATTGTCTTTACCTGAACGGACAGCAAAATGTGTATACTTGTTTTATTTTTTATTCATTTTCTCTACCTGTTTGTTTTACGTGGTCGCCGTCAAAGATGTTATTTACTGCATCTTGTGGTTTGTTCTTTGCATCGTTTTTACTTCAAGAGACAGTCGCACGTGTTCTTATACTTCGTGACTCGGTTTTTTATTGTGTTTTACCGGAAATGTAACTTTTACCGAATATAAAGTGAGCAAACATCACCACAATCACTACCATCACCATCACCACCACCACACATCATCGCTCATCAGGCAGGCATCACACCACCACACCATTACACCACCCTTCATACCACCATCACCACCACCATTCAATACGACACAGCATCCCCGATTCATCACCAACTCACAAGTCACATCAGTCAGTCAATCATTCAGTCAGTCAGTCAACCAAAAAACGCTGAATCAGTCAACCAATCAGTCATTTATTAAACCAGTCAGTCAGTCAATAAGTAAGTCAATCATTCAGTCAGTCAGTCATCAGTCAATAATTAAGTCAATCATTCAGTCAGTCAGTCAGTCAGTCAACCAAAAAACGCTGAATCAGTCAACCAATCAGTCATTTATTAAACCAGTCAGTCAGTCAATAAGTCAATCATTCAGTCAGTCAGTCAGTCAACCAAAAAACGCTGAATCAGTCAACCAATCAGTCATTCATTAAACCAGTCAGTCAGTCAGTCAGTAAGTCAATCAGTCAGTCAAGCAGTCAGTCAAGCAGTCAGACAGCGATACCCCAACCTAGAGACCCGTTTCTGATCGACCTAACTGCACTTGGAGAAGGAGGAGGACGAGGAGAAGGAAGAGGAGGAGGAGGAGGAGGAGGAGGAGGGGGGGGTGCAGACAGGTTGGTGAGGTAGGTCGCTTGCAAGTTGCCGTGGAAGTTTAGGCATTTCCCTTACTTGAGAAAGAAGGGAGGGAAGGGAGGAAGGGAGGGAAGGGGAAGAAGGGAGAGACGATAGAAGTAGAGAGAAGGGGGGGTGTCTCATTTGGCAAGATTCACAATAAAGGGGTCTCTCTCTCTCTCTCTCTCTCTCTCTCTCTCTCTCTCTCTCTCTCTCTCTCTCTCTCTCTCTCTCTCTCTCGTTACCTTTTCTTTTTTTTCCTTTCTCCTTTTCTTCTTTTCTCTTCTTCCTCTACTATTTTACCTTCTCTCTCTCTCTCTCTCTCTCTCTCTCTCTCTCTCTCTCTCTCTCTCTCTCTCTCTCTCTCTCTCTCTCTCTCAGGTGTTCATCATTACCTTGCCGCCAACCAATCATTAACATCCCTTGGCAGGTGAAGAGACCACCTTACCTGTCCAACTCCCTTCTCTCCCTTCCTCCCTTCCCTTTCCCTCCCTGTTTCTCCCTTCTCTTCCTTTCGCTCCCTGTTAGTTCGTATCTTCCTCGCCCCTTAGTCCTTCGACACCCCTTCTCCCCTTTTCTTTTCCTTTCAATTTCTGTTTCTCCCTTTTCTTCCTTTCCATTCCCTCCCTGTTTGTTCTTATCTTCCTCTTCCTTCTCCCATTTCTCTCCTTTCAATCCCTATTTCTCCCTTCTCTTTCTCTCTTAGATCCTCCCTTCGTCCCTTTCTGATCTTTAAATTCCTGTTTCTTCCTTCTATTTCCTTCATTTTCTCTCCCAATATCTCTCTTCTTCCAAATCCTTTCCCTCCATTCCCTCCCTCTGCATTCCCTTTCTTTTCTCCATTCCTCCTTCCACTACAATCACCCATCATGTGTCTCATTTCACCTTCCCATCCTCCCCTTCCCCTTCCTTTCAATTTCTCCCTCCCTTCCCTTCCCTTCCCTTCCCTTCCCTCTCGTCAACACTATTCGTCCATCCATTCCACCCCTGCACCATGTCTCCATTTCACTTGCCTGTCTTCCCTCTCTTCCTCTCTCTCCCTCTCCTCTCTCTCTCACCGTCTCGCCTGCCCGCGGGGTCCTCCAGACTTACGCAAGGAGGAGGCGTAGGATGACGAATGACCCTTGCGTAGTGCCATGACGTCACCTGATTGTTGGTTACACTAGGTTATCATCATCATCATCATTATTATTGTTGGGTGTTATTGTTGTTGTTGTTATTGTTTGTGTTTTGGTGACCTTGTTTTCGGTGATGTATAGCTGTTGGTTCTTCTTATTCTTCTCTTCCATTTCTCCTTCTTTGTCTTCTCCTCCTCCTCCTCCTCTTCCCTTTTGCCTTCTACTCTTCCTCCTTCTCCTCCCTTCCTTCTTCTTCTTATACTTCTTTTCCTTCTCCTCCTCCTCATCCTCATCCTACCTTTTCCCTTCTTCTACTCTTTCTCCTTCTCCTCCCTTCCTTCCTTCTTATACTTCTTTTCCTCCTCCTCCTCCTACTACTACCTTTTCCCTTCTTCTATTCTTTCTCCTTCTCCTCCTTTCCTTCTTCTTATACTTCTTCTCCTCCTCCTTCAACTCCCTCTCATTCCTTTCTTTTGGCACCACAAATACATACCACCATCATCACCACCATCACCATCACCACCACCACCCCATCACCACCATCGCCACCACCACCACCGGCAGGCGCACCTCAGCCCCATTCCCCCATTCAGTGCTAATTGGGAGTCTCTGAAAGTGAAAGGATGGAAGGGATGACCAAGATGGCTGCTCCGGTGCCTCAAGACCAGTTTTTTGCCGCCATCTTTTCTTTTTCTCTCTCTCTCTTCTTGCCAGCCAGCCAACCAGCCTGCGACACACACACACACACACACACACACACACACACACACACTAGCACGCACTAACGTTAATATCTTAGCGTTCAAGTTGTTATTTTCGTCATTTTGCGAAATTTACCACAAGGAGAGAGAGAGAGAGAGAGAGAGAGAGAGAGAGAGAGAGAGAGAGAGAGCGTAAGGCAATACCTCCATTATTCACGTCAAACCTTAACGCTTTATTGGGTTTAATGTGACAGTCCGAGGAGGAGGAGGAAGAGGAGGAGGAGGAGGAGGAAGAGGCGGTAGTGGTAGTAGTAGCTGTTGTTATTGTTGTGGTAGAGCAAGTAAAAGTAGTTGCATAAGACCTGAAGGAAGTAGCAGTAGTAGTAGTAGTAGTAGTAGTTGTAGTTGTTGTAGTAGTCGTTAAAACAAGACGTGAGGTAAATGATGAAAATGATAACAAGTAGGAAATAGCAATAAAAGTGAGAAAAAATACATAAAAATATTCAGAAGTAGAAACCGGAATAGAAAACAATAAGAACAGAGACACAAGAAGCAGGGTCGCATTAACGTCGCAGCATACTTGAAAAAACGGATTAGAGACGGAACGGAACAGGAGCGGAACAGAGACACAAGAAGACACAAGACACAAGAAGACACAAGAAGCAGGGTCGCAGCATACTTAAAAAAAAAAACGGAATATCAGATACAATACGATCGGAAATAGACGAAACGCGGCATTGAATTACGCAATCTTACCCCTGCTAACGCTATTCTCTTCCTCCTACTCGTATATAACTTTATCGTATGTATAAATCACGATCATCCTCACCACTACTAACACGGCCCTTCCTCATTGACAGGGATCCAAAAACTTCATCGTATGTATAAATCACTATCATCCTCACCACTACTAACACGACCCTTCCTCTTTGACAGGGATCCAAAAACTTCATCGTATGTATAAATCACTATTATCCTCACCACTACTAACACGACCCTTCCTCTTTGACGGGGATCCAAAAACTTCATCGTATGTATCTGTTGTTATCACCCTCAACCATGCTAGTACGACCCAGTCACCCATAAACTTCACCGTACGTATTAATTCCTATCACCCCTCACCCCTGCTAAACTCCATTCTCTTCCTCCTCCACAGGGACCCGTACATCTTCAACCTGTTCGAAGTGCTGCTCACCACGCTGGAGAGCAAGCTGCGCCGTGTCGAGAACATGGACCGGGCCCTTGAGAGGCTGGTGCGGCGCTTGGACACCGTGGAGAACAGGCTAGCGGTCAACCTCAACACCACGGCGCAGGTAAGTCGGCCATACCTTTATCAGTTATCATCTTTAATGTCCCCACTAATTAAAGGAGTGGTATTAGTGTTCCCTTATTGTCTTTGTTATCATCTTTAATGTCCCCACTAATTAAAGGAGTGGTATTAGTGTTCCCTTATTGCCTTTGTTATCATCTTTAATATCCACACTAATTAAAGGAGTGGTATTAGTGTTCCCTTATTGCCTTTGTTATCATCTTTAATATCCCCACTAATTAAAGGAGTGGTATTAGTGTTCCCTTATTGCCTTTGTTATCATCTTTAATATCCACACTAATTAAAGGAGTGGTATTAGTGTTCCCTTATTGCCTTTGTTATCATCTTTAATATCCACTCTAATTAAAGGAGTGGTATTAGTGTTCCCTTATTGCCTTTGAGAACACTGGCACTCGATCACAGATGAGTGGGCCACAACTTTACAACTTTATACGAATCAGTTATCATTATTAATATTCTCACTAATTAAAGGAGTTCTATTAGTGTTCTCTCTTACTCCCCTAAACAACACTCGGGCACTCGGGCACAGATGAGTGGGCCCACACCTTGATATGCCTCAGTGGTGTTGACTTGTAACGCATTCCAACCTCTCTCTCACCCCCGCAGCTTGTCCGCCTATTGGAGACAAGACTAGTGGAGCCCAGCGCGTACAGAAACCCCGGCACCTCCAACGGGTACGTCAGGAGCAGCAGCAGCAGTAGCACCAGCAACAACAACAACACAAGCAGACGCACAGGAACACAGACCAGCACAGAGAGCACCAACAGCAACCCGAGCAGAAGTAGCAGCGGCAGTAGTAGCAGTGGGAGTGAGACCGGTAGCCAGGAGGAGGCGGGGTACGGTAAGGGCATGAGTCTGATGGAGCAGCGGCTGTACTTGCTGGCGGAACACGTCACGCGCATCGACAACAAGCTATCGTCGATGCAGAAAACGCTCGACACTAATAGCATCCTGACGCCGGCTGACGAGTTGGTAGCGGCAGCCTCTGAGAGCTACCGTGTGGGCGTGGACATTCCCAAGATACAGTCGCTGGATAAAGTGAGTGGAGGGGCTGACCTCGCGTACCTTAACACTGAGCCTTGGCATAATGCAGCTTAAAACTCACTCATAACAACATGGCACAGACTAGAAGTTAAATTTTAAGTAAGTAGTCATTTGAATAAGAGCCTCATCATGAAGCAGGTTAACATTTACTATCAAAAAGTAGACACACATTATAAGTTAACCTCAGAGTCCCTAGTTCTTAACCTTAACATTCACTCTAAAGAACACACACCCTTAACATACTACAAGTCCAACCTTATAACCCTAGTACAGAGTCAAACATTGTATCAGTTCAATTTCAAGTCACTAATCCCTTCCCCCCCTACTCTCCCCCCATCAGAACCCCACCCTCAACAAGCTGCAAGAGTCCATTGACAACGTGCGTGAGTCCGTAGCGTCCATGGACCGCCGCCTACAGTTCCACATGGCCTACGTGTCTGGGGACCTGGAACAGCTGGCGGGCACGGTCAGGAACATCCACACGGCCATCCTAGAGGACCAGAGCCCCGTCACGGACACCACCACTCCGCCCACGAGGTTGGTCAAATATTAATGATCTTTACTTGAGTCTCCCCTTGTGGGCTGTGCAGAAAATATGGGTTATGAAGGACGTCTATGTTCCTTCCTAACGTGTATTTGCGCAACACTCTCCGATGAAATTTAGGGAAAATGTTCGTTAAGGGTAAATACAACTTCTTACCATGCGGGACTAATACGAGAACTTCTTCGCAGCTGGAACGTGACTCTGCCGCCGCCCAGAACCAAGATCGACTCCCTGGTGGACCGTATGTCGCCGATGGAGACGGTGTGGGAGAAGATGGAGGAGGTGAGTGGTGGTGGTGGTGGTGATAGAAGAGAGGAGGAGGAGGAGGAGGAGGAGGAGGAGAAGGAGGAGGATAAAGTAAAAAAGGAAAAGAGTAAACAATACCGTCGACTGAAATGGCGTCGTACATCTTAGCCCGTTTCCATTTCTACCTTATGTTTGGTCCAGGATTCTCCCTCACGGTGACTGTATACTCGGCAGGTGTGGGACGTGGTGGTGGGCACGAAGAGCTCCGTGGACGTGCTGGTGCCGAAGAGCGAGGCGCTTCTCAACACCAGTCAGCGGCAGGAGCGAGCCATCTCTACCATACAGAGCGACCTAACCGAGAAGGCCAACAGGATCATCCAGAACCTTGACCAAGTAAGACACGCAATGTTTGACTCTTCCCCTGTTGCTACTTTTTGATCAAGCTTGCTGTCTTTAGTTTTAGTAAAGGAAACGCTGCTATTATTTTCATTTTTTTCACGTTTCGCCTATTGCGCCGGTAAGCTTTTCTGGTTGAGCCTTGTGGTCGGCCCCAGCCCGTTATGGTGCCGGCAGTGTTCATAGTGGCGCCATCTTGCTTGGTTCATGCTGCCCCCGGAGCTCATCTTTGTTCCTCATTTTTTAGAGAATCTAGAGTCCAGGTTGATAGATGGTCTTCAGGAGAGAATGTGGTGGTTTTAGGCCGCACGGTGATGACTGAAAAATTGAGTTTGTTTGTAGCGGCGGGCGGAACGCAAAACTGTGTTCTGGACCCCGTGCTCGCACGCTGACCTCTCAGCCAGCCCCTCCCCAGACCTTTACTCTCCTCCCTATCCTCACCAGGTGGAGCAGACCCTGAAAACCATGCCACTGGACAAGAGTCGCCAGCGTGACCTCATCAACCCCGTCACCCTCCTCCACCGCTCCACCCACACCCTCCACCTGCAGGACGACACACCTGTGGAGGACCCGCCCGGTGACCTTGCTGACCAAGTAAGGAAACGTTCCAATATCTATACATCCTTCCATACATACATACGTACAGAAAGATAGACCCAACACACAGTAAGCGAAACCTATGTACGCTGATATTTATAGTAAAGGTAAATAGATAATAAGACGAGCATTAAATCTCCTGAGTCAAAGCAAATACAATAAAGAAAATGTAAATAAAATCAGGGAGCAAGAAACTGCAACCACATACACCTTCAGTACCAGCACTAACAGCACCAAAGGACAAATAAGACAGTGAAGTACATGGGTGTGGATGCGTTTGTAAATACATGGATAAGTGTATCCCTAGCCGCCCCTACAGAGTTTCCTGACGGAGCACAACAGCAGCGAAATGGTGACCACGACGGAGCGGCCTGCGACGAGAAGCCCCCTTGGTCCCTCCGGCTTGGTGTTCCCCTCCGTTCAGGGCAAACCAGTGACCGTCAACAACAGCTTTATAGTGAACGACCTACATGAGCTGAATATGAAGGTGTGTAGAAGGAAGGGAAGGGAAAGGAAGGGATGGGAAGGGACGGGAAGGGAAGGGAAGGGAAGGGAGAAAGGTAGATTGTGGTGTTTAGAGGTTGTTGGGGGAAAGGGAAGGAAAGCGAAGGACGGGAAGAGAAGGAGGGAACGTAAGGAACAGGATGAGGAGGGATGAGAAGGGAAGAAATAGGAAAGAGTAAAAAAAGGTTAGAGAAGGGCGATGGAAGAGAAGCAAAGAGAGAAGAGAAAATAAAGAAAGGGAAGAACGGGGCGGGAAGGGAGAGGACGAGAAGGAAAGGGAAATAAAAGGGAAGGGAAGGGAAAAGGGGATTGTGAGGGGGAATTAGTTAGTGGGGAGGAGAGAACATTATTTGTGTATGTGGTTTGTGTGTTCTTAAATACCAAGCAGCCCTCATTTACACTTTTTGCCCATCCATCATAGCAAACACCTGTATCTAACCATTTCCTCCTCTCTCCCTCCCCACAGCAAGGGTTCTCGTGCGTGGATCTTCTCGCTAAGGGCATGAAGGAGAGCGGGACCTACCATCTCAAGATCCGGGGCACCACCTACTGGTTCCTCAAAGTCTATTGTGATATGGAGATTGCAGGAGGCGGATGGACGGTACGTAATAGTACCTGGTTGCATTTACTGATATAACTGTCTACCTTGTGTGTGCCTAACCTTAGTCAAAGTGAGCATTCGCAAGTTTGTACGCATCTCTTCAATTAGTACTCTCATTCGGAAGTAAATCACTATAGAAAACTGTAAACTGTATGCATTTTTCCCAGTAGTACTCGCATTACGAGGTGACCGTGGAAAACTCATCCAAACCACAAATAAAGAAGCACCGTCAGTTAATCGAGGTTAATCATTGTTCCTGCAGGTGATTCAAAGGAGAGACGACTTCGGCGAGCCCCGCGAGACCTTCAACAGGGAATGGAACGACTACAAACACGGCTTCGGCAACCCTGAGGCCGAGTTCTGGCTGGGCAACGAAAACATCTACATGCTCACCAACACGGACGACCACATGCTGAGGGTAGAACTCGAGGACTTTGACGGCAACAGAAGGTAAGGTATTGTTAGTCTTTTCCTATACACTACCGGTCTCTTCAAGTACCGAAATTGACCTCTCTTTTTGGCCACTCCTCTGTACTCTATTCAGGAGCAGTAAGTAGCGGGCTTTTTTTTTTCATTATTGTTTTCTTTTTTTTTCAGGTCCTTGCACTGTCTTCTTTTCTGTAAAAAAAAAAAAAAAAAAAAAAAAACTGGTATCAAATCTAGTCCTTAAGCATCGTACCTATGACACCTGTCCCCCTTCCCCTCAGGTGCACGAGGTTTCATTATCAAGTGTCTCCCCCTTCTCATTCACCTGGTATAAATCTCTTCAACTAACTGGTATTACTGATCGTCACAAAGCCTTCTTCTTGGCCTCAGGTACGCGGAGTATTCCACGTTTAAGCTCCACAGCGAGAAGGACAATTACAAACTCGAGATCGGTGGATATTCAGGCAACGCTGGCGACTCCCTGAACGATCCTTGGTATGGCTCCAACCTCAGTCCCTTCTCCACCGTCAACAGGTACGACTACGCTATACTGGGTGTTAGTATCATGCTTCTGTGACCTCAAAAATACGGCATATGACTTACAGGTTAAGGAGAGTTGGGGAACATGAATGAAAGACTGCCCGGGGAATGATGCAATAATTTCGACCACAGTAAACTTGGGATATAAGTATTAGTCTTCCATGACCCAAAAGACACTATACGACTTTAAAAGTTATAGGTTAGAGGTTATAAAGAGTAACTTGAATCAATTTAAAGCACCAAAAACAACCTAATATCGACGGTGTTTGGTTTGCTTGATCTTAGTAAACCAAATATGAACGTAAATGAATCACAGTCTGGAGTTTACTAATTTCAGAAGAGCGGCAGAAGTAACGTGACCTCGTGACTGACCCTCTGTGACCCTCCGCATGGAAGCCACACTGATGACCACGAGCTGAAGACTCTCTAAAGGGACTGAAAACAACTTATGTATTTCCTCACTTGCCTTCTTGTGTTTCCCCTTTCGTGAGTCAAGTTTTCCTTATGGCCCCTGTTCCTTCCCTATCCCTTTATCAGTCATTCGTTACCCTTCCCTACCTACAACTTCTTTTTATATCTTTGTCTTTTTAATCATTTCCTTCTTATCTCACTCCTTTTTCATCCTTATTCTCGCATCTTTCCTCTTTTTCTCTGCCACCATGACATCCACACACACACACACACACACACACACACACACACACACACACCACCTTCAACCTTTCTGCCACTCCCTCACGCTGACTCTCTCCCTTCCCTTAACAGAGACAACGATCGCTCCAGCCTCAACTGCGCCTCTATGCTGAAGGGAGGCTGGTGGTGGAGGTCTTGCGGGCGAGGCCTTAATGGAATCTACCTCACGGACCCCAACGACCTCACCGCACGACAAGGTGAGGGAATAAAGAAAGGAAAACGCACGCACAAACCCACGAAAGCCTAATGAGACCACAACTCTAATCACCTCTCCTTCTAATCACTTCTCTTTCCTCTCCGTGGCAGGTATCGTGTGGTTCAGGTGGAGGGGCTGGGACTACACCCTCAAGAGATCCGTCCTTATGATCAAACCCAAGGACAAGAACAGAAAGCAGAAGTGAGCGAAGGGATGCTGCTGATGCTGCTGATAGTGCCGAGGAGAATACAGAGGAAGAAGAGGAGGAGTATTGTACTGCAGAAGTGAATGTCTTATGAAGCTTTCGAAGGCCAAGAAGAGAAAAGAATAAGAAAGGAAGAATAAGAAGTTTTCGGAGTATATGTAGACTGAATGTGTGAGGCGACATATCAAACCAAGAGGACGAAACAAAGAAGAGCAAAAGAAATTCCTTGAAAAATCTTGTCTACATAACGTGAAAGCGTGAAAATGTTCTGATTATCACACTTCCTTTTTTTATATTACCACTTTTCAAAAACGTAACAAGGATCAAATATGGAGAAGCGTAAATACAAAGAACATTTCGAATCATATTCAAAGCAGATTCTAAATTGTAAACAAAAGAAGGAAAATACGTAAGGACCAGCATTAGATACATGTGGAACAGAAACAGATGGAGGTACAGATGATAAGGGAGATATCGTGTTATTTATCACGTGGCTATTCACTGAGTTAATGAATAAAAAACGGGTATTTTGACGTTAAGAGATAGATAACATGCAGTGGATAAACGACTCAACGATCCCAACACGAAAATAACATTGAGGGAATGACAAAAAGAAAAGGAATAAGTGGAAGAGGAAGAAAGAGAAAGTAAGGTAAAGAGAAGAAACATAGATTAAATACAGAAAATGGAAAGAAAAGAAAGATTAAAAAGACATTATTCAGAAATACGAGACATGATTGAAATATTCCTGCTTTATTTCCTCCTCCTCCTCCAATTCATATGTCCCTTCTTTCACTCAAAGATTCAAAGATTTCTGAGTTCCCTCCTCCTTACCCCTCCCCCTTGCCTTCTTTCCCTCCTTCTCCTTACCCCTTCCCCCTGTCTTCTTTCCCTCCTTCTCCCTCCACCCTCCTCCTCCTTTCTGAGTTACCTCCTCCTTACCCCTCCCCCCTGTCTTATTTCTTCCCTCCTTCTCCCTCCTCCCTCTTTCTCCTTTCTGATTTCCCTCCTTCTCCTTACCCCTCCCCCCTGTCTTCTTTCTTCCCTTCCTCTCTATACTTCCCTCCTCCTCTTCCTCCCTCCTTCTCACGGCACAAAGCACAAAATATATACAATAAAAAAGTTGAGTAGATTCTCCTCCAGAAATGAAAACCAAAAAAAATATGTACATAGGTTATATCACACCCTAGCAAGTGCAATACGTACACACACACACACACACACACACACACACACACACACACACACACACACACACACACACACACACACAGGGGCTATTACAACTTTGACTCAATTCTGTGTGAACCTGTATGAACCAACACACACACACACACACACACACACACACACACACACACAAGAAGCGCTAGTTAATGATTTTTTTTTTTTCGATAAGCTAGTGTAGTGTTTTAATAAGCTTTACTTTCGTCCGTAACATTCCGACTCTAATTCTTTTTTTTTAATATTAATATAATGAATACTATAGATGGTCACTTTTCACTTCCAGCACTTTAGGATTTTACTATAACTCTCGTCTATAAGAATGATTAGCATCTTCCTTCAGTGTGTCTGTAAGGAAGTGTTTGAAATACTAGAAGAAAGTGAACACTATTATACGGGACCTGCTGTGTTATTTTTGTCTTTTTTTATATATATATATTTAGCTATAAGAGGTGTGTCTTGTCCATCGTTTCGTCTGTCATTCATATATTTTCGTTTTTTCCTTATCATGCTACGTCTGTTTTCCTCCCTTCCTCACACGAGTTTTCTAGTATTATTTATTACTTTATTTTGTGGCTCTAGAAACGCTCATCCTCATATAAAACACCTTCAAAGGAGCTCTGGGAAGGGGGCGTTACACGGAAAAAAATAATACTGAGATACGTGGAAAGAATAGTGAGGAATCCTTGAAAGATAAAAGTGGTCGCGGGATAACACCCCAGAACACTTTATCTGCTATTCCTAGTGAAGATATATCATGCTTATCAACAGCAACCAGTCTGTCGCTCCTCCTACTGTCTCACACTTACGTAAAATGAAACCTATGAAAAGGAACAAAAAGTATTAAGTCTCTACATCTGTCTCTCACTCTCACTTCAAGATGCAATTAATAAGGAAAACTATGTGAGGAAAAGGATTGTTTTTTTTTTTTTTACATAGTGAGACTTTGAAAACTCACTGAGGTTTGTAATGTTTTGAAAGATATTTAGAATGTCTGGGTCTTGATCATCTTCGAAGTTAGTTGCTTCTTATTTATTTATTGAGATTTTAAGTTTTGCATGGTCGTTAAAACTAAGTAGGACCATTAAACAGTCAAATAGATTCAGTGCATCTTACAATGTGGACGGCTTCAATGTATTATCTATTTATTTATGGAGGCAAGGAAGCAGTTACTGATCAATACATAGACACACAGAAAACACAAAAATATGCGTCAATAAATAAAGAAAAAAATATAAACAAACAAATAAAAAGTAAGGAAAATAAAAAAGTAAGTAAATAGGGCATGACACCTCCTTCCCATTCTCTCTTTGATATCTTTTGTCTGTCTGTCTGTCTGTCTGATTCCTGTCTGTCTTGCTTTCATAAACCTTTGTCTTTTAGTGTTGATGGTGCTAATGTGTGTATGTGTATGTGTGTGTGTGTGTGTGTGTGTGTGTGTGTGTGTGTGTGTGTGTGTGTGTGTGTGTGTGTCTGTTTGTGTGTGTTATGCAGGCACCATCAACCAATCAATCTGTCTGTCAACTCTCTCTCTCTCTCTCTCTCTCTCTCTCTCTCTCTCTCTCTCTCTCTCTCTCCCCGTGTCGCTGTACAGAATGCATGCTTCGTTAAAACTCTTGTATGCCTGGCGTATATAAGAAGTTGGACTCATTATTGCGTATGAAATATGAAGGAAGAGGAGAGAGACCTTAAATATTTAGCACGAGCATAACGGGAGACATTCAAAGCTGTTTACCGATAGGTGACGCCACTGTGCATTCTTCTCGGATTTTCTGTCTAGGCCAATAGGTTTAACTCCGGACAGAGGGATTGAGAAGTAAGACCAGTGCTGCCCTTTATGTGAAAACCGCTTTGATACCCTCCCCTTGTGTCCATGATAACGATGTGAAGGTGGGAAGTCACTCTCCTATCTCTCTCTCTCTCTCTCTTTTTCCCATTATAATATATTTTTATATAAACTTTATTTCCTGCTACCTATTGTAATTTTTGTCTTGTATTTTTCCTTTCCTTCTCCCCTCCCATTCTCCTCCATCCCCTCATCTCTCTCTCTCTCTCTCTCTCTCTCTCTCTCTCTCTCTCTCTCTCTCTCTCTCTCTCTCTCTAAGCTTGTGTAGATTAGCAGTGAACAACCACATTCGCTTTCCTTCTTTCTCTCGCCGCTGCCCACCTACACACACACACACACACACACACACACACACACACACACACACACACACACACACGAACATACTTATTGAAGAGGCTAAGACTGAAATCAGCGGCGAGTTGTATTTAGGAGGAATCACTTACCCCCTCCCCTCCAAATGCTCTTCTCCCCCCCACTCCCCTCCGTATTTAGCACTTTTTCCATCACAAAACTGTAAAGAAGAAAGTTACGTGGAAGAAGTGCAACGTAGACTAAAGTTTGACTCTCTTGCATGTAATCAAAGTCTGTTTCCTACACATCCTTCATAGTATTAAAAATGTTCATTGATGATTATGTGTTTGATTATCCTCTTCATGTTTGTCTACCTGTCCTTTCCCTCCCTACCTGAGTTTGCTATCACTACATAACAAATAAAACAGACATGTAGTTCCCAGTTTCATGATTGTAACCTTAGAACGACTCAAGGTTAGATGCCGTATCGGTACATTTTTTTTTCTTTTTTTTTTTACGTCTTCGCCTATAGCGCCGGTAGGCTTTCTTCAGGGGTATGGTGGTAGGCCCAAGCCCGTCATGGCGCAGGCAGTTTTTATAGTGGCGCCATTTATGCTTGGCTCATGCTGCCCCCCGGAACTCATTCTTGATTCACTTGAACGGTTTCTTCTAGAGTCCGGGTTGATGGGTGGAACATAAAATTATAAAGAAACAAAATTCAGTGGATAATAAAAGAAATATCTTAATATGCTGCATGCCTTTCAATACACACCGGTTACTACTTCGACATCTGAGTTTAAACATGAATCCCCTATACTTTAGTTTGCAACACATTCTGAACCGCACCGAAAGGGCTTGTATCTCTGAAATTTGAACAAACAAGACGAGAAAACAAAGGGGCATGCACTTAAAACATTTCAGCGCCCGAATACACACATATGACAAGGCTTTCAAAGGAGTTTTCGGCCTTTTCATGGTCAGTCTTAATATCATGGTGTTAGTTCGAAGATTCTTATGTAGCATCAATCCAAAAAACGCTCATTGGAACCCGATTCATCTCCTTTTGGCCTATGGAAATATATAAATGATGTGAGGGGCGGAAGTGTCTGAGAGTACCGACCAAACTTTAGTCGGCATCACATTTCACTGGGTTGGATGCTGCTCCGAAGGTTCGAGCCCGTTCCTCTTCCCCGCCTGGTCGTCTGCAGATATCGTCACCAGCCACTCCACACACACACACATACACACTATCAGCCACGGTTCCCACGAATTAACACGTGTCATCCTTACTATCACGAGACACCCCTGAATCACTATGATCATGTCAAAGAACGTTCCCGTGTGGAAGATTATAGGAGGCAACCTGGCCGTGGTAAACAAGGTCACTTCCAAGGCAAAACATAAATATAAATAATACTGATAAAGGGAATCGTGCTTCGTCTCTGCCAGCTGTGGGAATTAGACCAACTGCACCGACCTGACGCAACAACAATGATAAGTGTGTGAGCGGTTCTCTCTGATCGACCGTGATGCTTGGGGCCACATGCACCTAAAGTGTCACATGTCTTACACAAATCCTCAGAAAACATAACATTGCCGTGGGTTATTCAGGCATCACAATAATCTTTCTCCTCACCAACACCATTCCATAGCATGACCCATCTCCGTGCGTCACTGTCTCGGCCACGCGTCAAATATTTCTTCTGTGAACGCGTCGGACGCACTTAGGAAAAGGTAAAGTTATTGTCAACGGTTACCTGACAGCCAAGATTGCTATACAGCTACAGACAGACGCCATAACACAAAACAAAAAAGGCAAATTAAAGGCCTCACTGAATAATAAACCATGACAGATTATGTGGTTTGGGATTAGCTTTATAAACTTAATAAATTTTACGAAACATTATGAATGGAAGGTGTAAATGATTTTTTTTTTGTGTGTGTGCTTGTTTGTGTTTGTGTTAAGCAGATTTATTAACATCTAATGCATCGCTTGCATGGTTTAAAAGAGCGTTACGTGGCTCCATTTCCAGTGTGCCCCACTGATACGCCGCCGCCGCCGTCGCCGCCATGAAGGTAGCAGCAACTCTGTGCCTCCTGGCCTTCGCCTCCGCGACTCTGGCAGCCCCGTCGCACAATGACCCACGATTTCCTAATAAGTGAACCTGTTTTATGTCACAGTCACGGACTTTCCGATTAGGCTCAGGAATACGACAGTCAGTTGTTTGATCCAACTTGGATAACTTTCAACTCTGGCAATGAATAGATGACGCAAGGCACCATTATACCCTATATATATATATATATATATATATATATATATATATATATATATATATATATATATATATATATATATATATATATATACACACACACTAGCACTATCCACCAGCCAGGGCGTAACTATGGTAGCCAATCCGTACACACCAAGCAAGTTAATACTCCTTTTAGCGATAAAAATCGCCCTCAAATACAGAGGTGTGGCATAAAGCTTGTAAATATTGAATATTTCCCTTGACAAAAAATTTCCCTCCGCTTAATTTGGGGTGAACATAATCTACAGAGTGCTCTGCTTCCAGAGACGGGGAAGGAGTGGACCCCGGAGTCGCTCATCGACCCTGACGAGCTTGGAAACTACTTCCAGGGTGACATAGAGCTGCCGCTGCCGCCGCAGGGAAGGAACGGACTCATTGACGAGAGGTACCGCTGGCCTAACGGCCAGGTGGCTACGTGTTCGACTCTGCCTACAGTAAGTGTGTGAGAGGAGGATGAATCACATCATAATGCTGCTACTTTTGATATTTCCTGTCAATTTCCATTTATACACGCAAAAGAAAAAAAAATAACAAAAAAACACACACACGAACCCCTAACACGATCCCTTTCCGTGACAGCTGCAGCCAACAGGGCAATCGTGGAGGACGGCATGGCCGAGTACGCCTCACGGACGAGCGGCTGCATCACCTTCGTCGAACGTACAAGCCAGTCAGACTACATTTATTTCACGCAGGAGTAAGTGCAGGGGGAGTAGCGGTCTACATTTAAATCTGTTCAAGGATCGGACTAAAAGGAGATGAGATAACATACGCCAACAAGTTTAATAGGCTTACTGTTAGGCGGGCCAGCCTATGGCACATAGCCCGCGAGGGTTCAAGCCCCTCGAAATCCAGTGGACGGAATAGGCTTACTGTACATCCTTCCTTCCCTTCGCAGTGACAGCGATGGCTGCCACAGTATGGTAGGCATGCGCGGCGGCAGCCAGAATATCAACTACCCCGACTGGTGCCTCAATCAGTGGGGCTCCGTGCTGCACGAGATGTACCCCGCCCTCGGCTTCTACCACGAGCAGTCACGCTACGACCGCGACGACTACGTCACCATCATGTGGGATAACATCGAGGCAGGTGCGTGGCGCGGCAACGATAGCAAAAGAGTGTGTTTGACCTTCCCCACTTTTTTTTTAAACCTACGAAATATTTTGCTAGACTGAATCAACCTCGTAATATCCCGTATCTTATCATCCAGTTTCTTGAGTATATGTTTGCTTATCAACACAATTTCATAAGGTGTGTGTGTGTGTGTGTGTGTGTGTGTGTGTGTGTGCGTGCGAGCGGCTTCACCCCAACACAACTCTCCTTTCAGGGTATGAGCACAATTTTGACACGTACTCGGAGAGCATTATTAGTGGGTTTGGCGAAGACTATGACTACGGCTCCGTCATGCACTACTCCGCCTACGCCTTCTCTGCCAACGGCGAGAAGACCATCGTGACTCTGGTAAGGAGGAGGAAGAGGAAAAGGAGGAGGAGGAGGAGGAGGAGAAACATTACCCGTAGCAATGGGGAACAAATCAGATTGTTAAATTCAGGAATGAAATTAAGAGTATAAGTAAAAAGTAGTTGTTGGATTGGATATATAATAAGTGGATCTGTAATTGAGGAAAATACGACTGGGAGTTTAAAATGGCGATGAGATTATTCTTGTGGATGTGAAGGGCAGATGTTAAACTGATTCTTAAGATCTAGTATGTGTAAGCCAACTGGCCTATTCTGACCCTCCTTACATCCTCGAGTATCCTTGTATCCCCTAAAAACAATCCTCCACCTATCTAATAACTGCTTTGGTAAAAATCAGACGCATTTAGGCACCACGTAACAAAACCATACGGTCTTTACCACCGTAATCTTAATTTATCGTTTTACTATTTCCACCCTGCAGGACCCCAACGCGGTCATCGGACAGCGTGATGACCTGAGTCAAGTGGACCTCAACAAACTGATGAACATGTACAACTGCTGAGTGAAGGAGAGGAGGAAACACACACACACACACACACACACACACACACACACACACACACACACACACACACTTGATTATTGAAGAGGCTAAGACAGACATTACCTGTGAAAAGTACGTATTGGGGAGGAACCGCTCACCCCTGCCACCCATTCCCAAGAGCTCTATCCCTCTCCCCACTTTTCTCCGTATTTTACACGTTTTCCTTCACAAAATGGAAAAAAAAATGGTTACGTGTAGTTACGCTTTTCATTTTCCTTATATGTTTGTCTACATGTCCTTTCCCTCCCTACCTGTGTTCTCCATTGCTAAATAAAAACAAAGACATGCAATTTGAAGTTTCAAGAGTGTAACCTTAGATAGAGATTCAATGTTAAATGGCATATCAATACATAATTAAAATTATAAAGAAACAAATTTACTGGAAGAGAAAAAAATTCCATTTTTATATGCTGCATGATTTTCAATACAGATCATTTATTCAACTTACATCTCCCGGATTCAAACATGGATGCTCTATACCTTAGTTTCTAATACATTCTGAACCGTTATCCAAAGGTTTGTATCTCTGAAATTTAAACAAACAAGACCACAACACAAAGGGCCATATTCTGAAACATTTCAGCCCCCAAACACACACATTTGACAAGGATTTCATTGAAGTTTTGGGCCTTTCCAGGGGTAGTTTCATGACCCTGGTGGTAGTTTGACAATTCTTCTGTAACATGAACCGAAAAAACGATCATTAAAATCACACACACACACACACACACACACACACACACACACACACACACACACACACACACACATGTAATGGCCCGAAATGTATTACAGTTGTAATGGTATTTTTTCCCAAAGTAAACAGAGTTAACGGGATGTTTGCGCAAGAGAGAGAGAGAGAGAGAGAGAGAGAGAGAGAGAGAGAGAGAGAGAGAGAGAGAGAGAGAGAGAGTGCGTCAGTCTCGGCCACTCTTCAAATAATTCTTCTGTGAACGCGTCGGACGCATTTAGAAAAGTTTAAGTTATTCTTGACGATTACTTGGCAGCCAAGATCGTTATGCAACTAGAAAACACCACAAGACATAACTAAAAAGTTAAATTAAAGGTTTCACTGAGTAGGAAGCGATAACGAATCATGTGGTTTAGGAAACACTTTATAAAGTTATAAAGCGAAAACGGAAGGCTTAAACATTTTTTGTATATGTGTTTGTGTGCAGCAGATTCAGACGCCCTCACTGACACCTGTTGTTTCCTTCTCTTATCACGTCAAGGCTAATGCATCTCTTTTCGTAATGGTATAAAAGAGCGTTACGCGGCCCCACTTCCAGAGTGCCCCGCTGACACGCCGCAGCCATGAAGGGAGCAGCAACCCTGTGCCTCCTGGCCTTCGCCTCCGCGACTCTGGCAGCCCCGTCGCACAATGACCCACGATTTCCCAGTAGGTTAACCTGTTTTATATCACAGCCACGTCGCTCCCTATTTGGTGGAGCATATAAGGCTCAGGAATACAGAACTCAGTTGCTTGATCCACCCTAGATAACTTTCATCACTGAAGATGGTGAATAGATGACGCAATGTACCACTATACCATATACACTAGCACTATCCACCAGCCAGGGCGTCAGTACGGTAGCCAATCCGTACACACCAAGCCAGTTAGTACTCCTATCAGTGATAAAGCCACCTTCAGATATTGAGTTGAGGAGTAAAGCTTCATTATAATTAATATCTACTTTGACAAAAAATTGTCTCTGCTTAATTGGTGAACACAACCTACACAGTGCTCTGTTTCCAGAGACGGGGAAGGAGTGGACGCCGGACTCGCTCATAAACCCTGATGAGCTTGGAAATTACTTCCAGGGTGACATAGAGCTGCCGCTGCCGCCGCAGGGAAGGAACGGCCTCATTGACGAGAGGTACCGCTGGCCCAACGGCCAGGTGGCCTACGTGTTCGACTCTGCCTTCTGTAAGTGTGTGGGAGGAGGATGAATTATATTGCCATGCTAATACTTTTGATATTTCCTGTCAATTATCATTTGCGCACACACACACACACACACACACACACACACACACACACAGACACACACACACACACACACACACGAACCCCTAACACGATCCCTTTCCGTGACAGCTGCAGCCAACAGGGCAATCGTGCAGGACGGCATGGCCGAGTACGCCTCACGAACGGGCGGCTGCATCACCTTCGTCGAACGTACAACCGAGTCGAACTACGTATATTTTACGCAGGAGTAAGTGAAGGGGGAGCAGCGGTCTAGTTTTATTTCTGTATTCAAGAAACGGACTAAAAGGAGATGAGATAACATACCTCAATAAGTTTAAAAGGTTTACTATACATCCCTCCTTCCCTTCGCAGTAACAACGATGGATGCCACAGTATGGTAGGCATGCGCGGCGGCAGCCAGAATATCAACTACCCCCAGTGGTGCCTCGACAGGTGGGGCTCCGTGCTGCACGAGATGTACCACACCCTCGGCTTCTACCACGAGCAGTCACGCTACGACCGCGATGACTACGTTACCATCATGTGGGATAACATCGAGGAAGGTATGAAACGCAGCAGCGATATCAAAGGAGTGTGTTTCATCTTACCCACTTTTTTAAACTAGATCATTTTTTTACAAGATTGAATACATTTCGTAATGTCCAATATTTTATCATAAAGTTTCTTGATTATAACTTATGCTTACTAATCAACACAATTTCATAAGGTGTGTGTGTGTGTGTGTGTGTGTGTGTGTGTGTGTGTGTGTGTGTGTGTGTGCGAGCGGCTTCACCCCAACACAACTCTCCCTTCAGGGCATGAGCACAATTTTGACAAGTACTCGGAGAGCATTATTAATGGGTTCGGCGAAGACTACGACTACGGCTCCGTCATGCACTACTCCGCCTACGCTTTCTCTGCCAACAACGAGAAGACCATCGTGACTCTGGTAAGGAGGAGGAGGAGGAGGAGGAGGAGGAGAAACCGGACCCGTAGAAATGAGGAACAATTCAAAACAAGTTAAATTCAGGAAGTAAAGTATAATTAAAGAGTATAAAGTAAGGTATAAGTATTAAGTAAAAAGTGGTGACAGAGTAAGTAGATAATAAGTGGATCTTTAGTTGAGGAAAATACAACTGGGAGTTTAAAATGGCGATGAGATTATTCTTGCGGATGTGGAGGACAGATGTTAAACTGATAATTAAGACCTAGCATGTTTAACTCTTCCGCCAACATTCATCACTGTCCTTTTCATCATAAAAAACTAACACTGACCTCTAACCTGCCATCCCTCATGCTTCGTCAAAACATTCCATCACTCCAAACCGCCTTATTACTGCCGCTTTCCTACCACAAATATGGCATTACAATTAAATGACACAACAAATATGGCGTTATGATTACATCACAAGCATATTCGTCTCGTTCGTGTATAACCCAGCCGACGAGGCCGGGAACGGGGGCTAAGCCAACTCGCCTATTCTGACACTCCATGCATCCTCGAGTATCCTTGTATCCCCTGAAAACAATCCTCCACCTATTTCATAAGTGATTTGGTAAAAATTAGACGCATTTAGGCACCACGTAATAAAACCATGCGGAGTTTACCACCGTAATCTTAATTTATCGCTTTACTATTTCCACCCTGCAGGACCCCAACGCGGTCATCGGACAGCGTGATGACCTGAGTCAAGTGGACCTCAACAAACTGATGAACATGTACAACTGCTGAGTGAAGGAGAGGAGGAAACACACACACACACACACACACACACACACACACACACACACACACACACACACACACACTTGATTATTGAAGAGGTTAAGACAGACATTACCTGTGAAAAGTACGTATTGGGGAGGAACCGCTCACCCCTGCCACCCATTCCCAAGAGCTTTATCCCTCTCCCCACTTTTCTCCGTATTTTACACGTTTTCCTTCACAAAATGGAAAAAAACGGTTACGTGTAGTTACGCTTTTCATTTTCCTTATATGTCTGTCTACATGTCCTTTCCCTCCCTACCTGTGTTCTCCATTGCTAAATAAAAACAAAGACATGCAATTTCCAGTTTCAAGAGTGTAACCTTAGAGATTCAATGTTAAATGGCATATCAATACATAATTAAAATTATAAAGAAACAAACTTAGTGGAAGAAAAAAAAAATCCATTTTCATATGCTGCATGATTTTCAATACAGATCATTTATTCAACTTACATCTCCCGGATTCAAACATGGATGCTCTATACCTTAGTTTCTAATACATTCTGAACCGTTATCCAAAGGTTTGTATCTCTGAAATTTAAACAAACAAGACCACAACACAAAGGGCCATATTCTGAAACATTTCAGCGCCCAAACACACACATTTGACAAGGCTTTCATTGAAGTTTTGGGCCTTTCCATGGGTAGTTTCATGACCCTGGTGGTAGTTTGACAATTCTAATGTAGCATGAACCTAAAAAAAAGCTTATTAGAACCCGATTAATCTCCTTTCCGGCCTTAGGAAATAGTTGACGTGAGAGGCAGCAGCGTCTCAGAATACTGACCAGCTCATTAGTGCCCGATTAATTTCCTTTTCGGCCTTTGGAAATAGTTGATGTGAGGGGCAGAATCGTCTCAGAATACCGACCAAAGTCTTTATTCCGCATCACACTTTACTGGGTTGGATTCTATTCCGAAGGTTCGAGCCCCGTTCTTCTTCCTCGCCTCGTCGTCTGCCGGTGTCGTCACCAGCCACACCACAAAATCCGTGTTGTCCTTGAATATGGGTTCCTCATCCCCTCTGAGCGCCCTTTCCCTTGCCTCCAGATGACGTCGCGTTTCATCGTCACCATAATCGTCATCGTCACTGTCATTTTCACAGGAGCTATCAACACAGGAATCATCATCATCATCATTTTCAGCAGGGTATCCATAACACGAGCCGTCCTCCTCGCATGATGAACCACTGCGGTCATCATCATCAAAGGTGTGATTACAAGAGTCATCGTCCTCACAAGAAGTAGAGTTGTTCCCATCGTCACCAAAGGAAGATGAATCATTGATATCATCACTACCAGAGGAGGAAGAGTCACTACTGTCACCATTTTCGTCACGCTTATCAACATCGTCATCTTCGGGAGGGTAATCATAAGAGGAATTACAGGAGTCATCGTTCTCACAAGACGAGGAGTTGCTATCATCAATACCAGAGGATGAAGAGTCACTGCTGTCATCACTACCATCACGCTTATCAACATCGTCATCGTCATCACTATCATCACGCTGATCAGCATCGTCATCGAAAGAGTAACCATAAGAGTAATCACAGGAATCATCGCTCTCACAAGACGAAGAATTGCTGTCATCACTACCAGAGGAGGAAGAGTCACTGCTGTCATCACTACCAGAGGAGGAAGAGTCACTGCTGTCATCACTATCATCACGCTTATCAACATCGTCATCGAAAGAGTAACCATAAGAGTAATCACAGGAGTCATCACTCTCACAAGACGAGGAGTTGCTGTCATCACTACCAGAGGATGAAGAGTCACTGCTGTCATCCCTATCATCACGTTTATCAGAATCGTCATCGAAGGAGGAATGGTCGCAGGAACCATCACTACCACAAGAGGAGGAGTTACCATCGTCGTCGTCATCGTATATACTGTTGTTGCAGGAGCCGCTATCACTGTCACAGGAGTCGCTACAGGAGTCATCGTCTGCACAGGAATACCCGTCATCATCGTGGTCATCGTCACCGCGTAAGATTAGGATGTCAGCAGCTCCCCCATTCCTGTCACCTCGCTCTTGAGGGAAGCTCTGTGCAAAGACACAAATACATACGTATACGTGATTTTGTCAGTTATTATCACACGTACATGAGAATCAGACACACACACACACACACACACACACACACACACACTAAAATAAATGTATAGAAAAGGAAATGGAACAGAAGGAAAGAAAAAAGGAAGGAAGGATAGAAGAAAGGAGGGAATGAAGGTAGGAAAACAACGAATATATGGGAAAAATAAATAGAAAATAGGTATATACTAACTAGAGCTGAAGGAAAGATAACTGCAAGCAGGAGTAACCAGCGATGCCACATCTTGACTTGAGAACGGTCGCTTCGCTTCTGCCTATCCGTCTAAGGCCTCGGAACGCTATAATTAGCCTTCACACTTAACCTCCTAATATATACTACCTGTCCCTAATGAGTTACTGCTACAGGTGTGGAGTGACAGGTGTACTCTTTCCCCCTCCCACCTCTCTTCTTCCCATCCTGTCATATTTGCACAGGAACATGGACAACTCAAAAAGAAATAGTGATGTTTGGTTTAAAAAAATTACTCCAACTCTCGTAAATGTTAGCGTGACTGTCAACCCTGCAAGACATATTACAGGTGACATGAATATCCTGAAAATAAAAATTATTCGAAAAAAAAACTTGGAAACTCAGTGACCTTTGCCTGTTGTGTTCTGCTTGTGGGAGGATGCAGCCGCTCAAGTAGGTCCAGGGTTCCTTCTTTCGTCACCAAAGAGCGTGAGAGAAATACCCTCTCCGTCATGGCATGGAATGGATCCAAAAGGTCCGTCACAGACTTTCTTGGTGACCTCTGTTGGAGTCAATCCAGGTCACCAACGTAAAGCAAAACACGAAACATGCTGCAATAAAGGGAAATATTAATATAAAAAGGATATTATGTATCTATTAGAGATTTTGAACAAATGAACTATAACATCAACATATATTCATATATGACGATCTACAAATGTGGGGTCTCATTTTCTAATGTAAATGCCCTAAATAAATCTAAATTGACTTCATCTAAATTTATTCTGCCTGTTTGTGGCTTTAGCAAGTCGATACATCCTGCTCGAGGTATTTGGGATGAGAAGGGGGCTTGAATGTACACTTGATCGGAGGAAACCCCGTGTCTGGCGTTGTAGAGTGGGCGCGGCAACGCTACAGGAGTCATGGTCTGCATTGGAATACCCGTCATCATCGTGGTCATCGTCACCTGCATATCACCTTATTGATTACTAAATTGATCACTTCTGCCAGCAGATATAACAGCTAATATAATTAAAATGTACTACAAACTATTCACTCCTGCTTATCCAAAAGTACCTAGTCATTTTAGCACATGCTGGCAATGCCATATCCCTTATAAAACATTTAAATATGCACATACCTGATGCAGTTTTAAATGATGGAGAGGAAGGTACTGCTGTCCGCCAAATTGTTGTCCCGCATCCTCTTCCAGGCAGCCCTCTAAAAGTTCTTCTAAGATGTTTCTTGTTGGTGTGAAATAGTGTGCGGTCTGTTCTCAAGCCTCACAATGTTCCAGTATTTTGGGGGCTATCGTAGAGACAGCGAGCTCCGGAGTGAAGATAAGGAAGAGCCCGCGCGGAAAAATACACCCCTTGTGACATAAACACGCCTGTCCGCTTGTCAAAACCCCGTCGTAAGGAAATGTTGTAAGGTCCGCGTGACATTGGGGATTTGAAGACCACCCCGAGCACTTGGTTCTGCTGAGTCATCGCGCCATGAACACTAATACATTTTTTCGGTATAATAGAAGCAGTTGTTGGCTAGATTAACCAAAATAACCCTTGAAAAATGAGAGCCCTAAAGGAAAGATAAGTTATAGGTAATAATATGTATGGAACTTGTTTTGGTAGACGCAAACTGACCGGCGAATCGTCCGCCTCCCGCCGCAAAACTTCATAAACACGTTATTACTTACCTTGTTCTGCGGCCTGTCCCATCTCGCGTCTGCAGAAGGTTCCTGGCATCCTGGGTGACGGCTACGGTGGTATAGGGGCGCCATGAACACGGAGCCAGCACGTTAAAACACACGAAAACGAAAACTGTCACCCATGTGTTGAGGTTTGACAGGCAATGGCGGGGGCTGTCAGAGGCCGCGGGGACAGAAAACTTTATGCTACATACATCTCTATATAAAAATAAATCCAGTCTATCTATAGTGTTTCAATCTATAAAAAAAAACAGTCTGTATAGAGCTTCTGGGGTCTTTCCGGTTATACGAACTATCGACAAGAAATGGTTAGGTTAGGTTAGGTTAGGTTAGGTTAGGTTAGGTTAGCTTCGGAGGTTAGGTTAGTTTACTTTATTGATATTTACATGCCTCTCTAGATAATTGTTGAAATCGAGTCTGTATCCTAGTTGATTTCAATCTAAAAAAATACATTGAAAAAATGTAAAAATACCCAAAAAATCGATAGTTCGAACAATAAACTATCAATCAATCAATCAATCTATATAAAAATAAATATAACGTCTACCAAAACAAGTTCCATACATGTTATTACCCAAAACTTATCTTTCCTTAAGGACTTAATTTTAATTGGAATAGGGATTTTTTTTCTTTGTACTAATTTAAAAAATGTATTTGTAACATTCACAAAAATAGTACTTTTGATGATATTGACAATAATGGATGATAATATTGAAAGTAGTGATTTTTTTTTTTTAATCCCCTTCCTACTATTACTGCTATTGTTATTTTCTTGTATCCATTGATTCTCTTTCATCTAGTTCTCTTTCTCCTCCTCTTTCTCTTCCTTATTTACTGTATCTCCTCCTACTACTTCTGCTATTGTTATTTTCTTGTATCCATTAATTCTCTTTCATCTAGTTCTCTTTCTCCTCCTCTTCTTCTTTCTCTTCCTTATTTAATGTATCTTCTTTTATCGTCTCCTAGTTCTCGTTATATATATTATTGTTACCCTAAGCTCCCTTCTGTCCCTTGCATATTAACTCTTCTTCTCTTCTTTAAATGATTCTTTCTTCCGTCTCCCTTCTACCCCTGTTTCATCACCTCCATACTTACCCCTCTCACAATCTATTAGCTTTTCCATATTCTTTCAGCCCTCACCCAGCTCATCCTAAATTAGGGATAGTTAGGTCAGGTATTCATCTATGTCCCATGTTGCTCAGAGGAAATGAAAACTCAGGATACCAATTTATATCTGTTTTAGTTATAAACTCATATTTTTGCCCATAATTTAGTTCTACAGAGTGCCATGCCATCTCTCACTTGAAGGCTTTATAGTGAGAGATCCCCAACGTGGAACACACCCAATGGTCACAGAGATGCTAGTCACTGGTCGCTGGTTCATGCTTCACTGGACATTTGCCTACAAGTCCACTGTGCCTGGGATTCCAGTTAGTAAGAACCATATATTTTTTGCAATATATATTCACTGTCTTTAATAACAATAAATAAATTGTTATGGAAATTGCTTCACCAATCCAACAAAGGTGTTTCTTCCTGAGGCCCGGCGCTGGGTCTAGTAGGAGCGGCCAAACAGTGTGTAGTACTGTGGCTTCACCTTGCAGGCTGGGTGGATGCAGGCCAGGCCCTCCACTGGCCCAGGCTGATCAAATGGTATGCAGAGTCCCTTGGCCCCCATGGCCGGTGCGCCTGGTTCGGCTGCCTCCTCACGGGCAGAGTCCTTCTTGATGGCGTCCTCGCACTCCTCTCGGCCACAGAATGGTGCCAGCAGCACGTTGCCCCCGTCCAGGCCAGAGGTGAACGCGGCCCACTGCTGCACAGAGATGGTGTGCTGCTTGAGGTCTGCCAGGGCACGGCCAAACATGTCCCGGTGCAGGGTCTCTAGGATGGCTGTGATGGATGCCCCCACACCAGCCCGGGCCACTCCCTGCTTCTCCCCACTGTCGCGGCGGACCACAAACACCTGGCCGGAAGCCACCTCCCTGGGGCCCAGCTCCAGCCGCAGCGGCACGCCCTTCAGCTCCCAGTGGTTGAACTTCCAGGCCGGCGTCACGTTGTCCTTGAGGTCACAGCGCGCCCGCACACCACTGTCCTGCAGCTCCTTCTCCAGGTCCTGACAGGCCTGGTAGAGCGACGCTTTGTCTCCTTCGGTGGTCTTGGCCGTGATGCCAACAGGCATGATGACAGCCTGGATGCTGGCCACACGTGGCGGCAGCACCAGGCCCTTGTTGTCCCCGTGTACCATCACCATCACGCCGATGGTGCGGGTGGTCAGCCCCCAGCTGTTCTGGTACACGTACCGCTTCTCCTTGCTCTCCGGGTCCTCAAACACAATTTCAAACATCTTGGAGAAGTTCTGACCCAGGTGGTGCGAGGTGGCCCCCTGGATGGCCCGCCCACTGGCGGAGATGAAGGCCTCCGTGGTGGTGGTGAAGTCTGCCCCAGCAAACTTCTCCTTCTCTGTCTTCCTGCCGCGCACCACCGGCACGGCCAGTAGCTCCTCGTACACTTCGGCGTACAACTTCAGAACCTCGTACACCTCCTCCTCGGCCTCAGCCTTGGTAGCAAAAGCTGTGTGGCCCTCCTGCCACAGGAACTCCCTGGTGCGGAGGAATGGCGTGGGCTGCTTGAACTCCCAGCGGACCACATTGTTCCACT
Source organism: Eriocheir sinensis (assembly GCF_024679095.1). Classification (NCBI taxonomy): domain Eukaryota; kingdom Metazoa; phylum Arthropoda; class Malacostraca; order Decapoda; family Varunidae; genus Eriocheir; species Eriocheir sinensis. Next base: position 14,751,185 of record NC_066546.1, on the reverse strand, counting down.
GGTTGAGACGCAGCGGCAGATCCCGGTGACTCTGCACCCACTTGGCCACAGCTGGGTACATCACAGTCTCCGAAGTGGGGCGGATGGCCACCGGCTCTGCCATGTCACTGGAGCCAGACTTGGTCACCCAGGCCACCTCAGGAGAGAAGTCTGCGATGTGTGTCTTCTCGCGCTCCAGGGCTTCACGGGCCACAAAGAGGGGGAAGTAGGAGTTCTCCACCCCCATGGCCTTGATCCTGGCATCCATGAAGGTCCGAATGGAATCCCACACGGCAAACGCCCACGGCCGCAGGATGTAGCAGCCAGACACGTTGTAGTACTCGATCATCTCTGACTTGGTGATGACCTGGGAGTACCAGTCTGGCAGGTTCTCCTCCTTCTTTGCCTCCAGGCCAAGGCGTGTCTGCTTCTTGAGACCAGACTCCTCCTGCTTGGCCTTGGCTGGAGCAGCAGCCTTCTGGGGAGAGGCCCTCTGGGATTTAGCCTTGGCCGGGGAGGGCACAGGGGCTGCTGCTGCTGCTGCTGCACCAGAGAACTGAGAGACATCAATGTCTGGCTTCCAGTCAATGCCAGTGGCTGCCTTGAACTGTGCCTTGAGAGCCAATAAAGAGTCCACAGCCTGCTTGATGGCATCCTTGTCTGCCTTGTTAGTCTTGAGGGTCCTCACAGCATCCCCCTGAGTCTTGATCTGTTGGTGGAGGTCAAGGGCCAAGGAGCCCTTCCCTGTAGAGGCGGGTGAGCCGGGGGCCGGTGAGGCAGGGGCCGGAGAGGCTGAGGGTGCTCCACTCAATTTAGACACATCAATGTCTGGCTTCCAGTCAATGCCAGTGGCTGCCTTGAACTCTCCCTTGAGAGCCAGCAAGGCATCCACAGCCTGCTTGATGGCATCCTTGTCTGCCTTGTTAGCCTTGAGGGCCCTCACAGCATCCCCCTGAGTCTTGATCTGCTGGTGGAGGTCAAGGGCAGGGGAGCCCTTCCCTGCAGAGGCTGGTGAGCCGGGGGCGGGTGAGGCGGGGGCCGGTGAGGCAGGAGCCGGAGAGGCTGAGGGTGCTCCACTCAGTTTAGACACATCAATGTCTGGCTTCCAGTCAATGCCAGTGGCTGCCTTGAACTCTCCCTTGAGAGCCAGCAAGGCATCCACAGCCTGCTTGATGGCATCCTTGTCTGCCTTGTTAGCCTTGAGGGTCCTCACAGCATCCCCCTGAGTCTTGATCTGCTGGTGGAGGTCAAGGGCCGGGGAGCCCTTCCCTGCAGAGGCTGGGGGGGAGGCTGGTGAGGTGGAGGCTAGTGAGGCACTCAGTTTGGACACATCCAGGTCTGGCTTCCACTCCTGGCCGGTGGCTTCCTTGAAGCTTTTCTTGAGGGCCAGCAGGGCGTCCACCTCCTTCTTCACCGCCTCCTTGTCTGCCTTGGCTGCCTTCAGCTGCCGCACCTTGTCCCCCTGAGACTTGATGTTCTGGTGGATGTCTGCTGCTGACCCAGTGCTGGGGGTCTCCAGAGCAGGAGCAGCAGCAGCAGCAGCTGGGGCAGGCAGAACTATATCAGGCTTCCACTCCATGCCAGTAGCATCCTGGAACTCTTTCTTTAGCTTCTTGAGGGTGTCCACCCCGGCCATCACTGCATCCTTCTCGGCCTTCTTGGCCTTCAGCTCCCTCACCTTGTCCCCTTGGGCCTTGATGTCACTGTGGATGGTGGCTGCTGTCCTGGCCCCACCAACAGCCTGCTGTGGAGGAGCAGCAGCAGCAGCAGCAGGCAGCACCACATCAGGCTTCCACTCTATGCCAGTGGTGTCCTGGAAGTTCATCTTCAGTTTCTTGAGAATGTCCACCTCAGCCAACACCACATTTTTGTCAGCCTTGTCAGCCTTCAGTTGTCGGATCTTGTCTCCCTGCACCTTGATGGCTTCCAGCAGTGAGTGGCCAGCCCCAGCCCCAGCCCCAGCCCCCACCACAGGCCGCGACTCTTCCTGGGGGCTTTTCTCAGCCCTCTTGCCCTGGGCACTCTGCTCGCGTTCTTTGGGGCTCATGCCCATCTGCTTCAGAATGGTGGCAGCCGTTGGGGCATCCTTGGAGTGGCCGTCTGGGATGGAGAACAGCACCACAGGCCGCTCCCGGCAGCTGCTGAGACTGGCCAGCCCATAGGCTTCGTCCACCCTGAAGAACCCTTTCCGCTGCAACTGTATGATGTCTCCTGCCTTGGCGCCGCGAAGCTCTGGCTCACCCACCATGGTCACCTCGGCCCGAGTGGGGTGGCCAATGAAGGTCTTGAAGTCTTCGTCTTTGCCCAGCACACTCTTGTTGATGAGGTGGTCAAAATAGACACAGACCAGTGGTGTGCGTGGGCTGCTCTCACTGTCTGCCAGCCAGGTCAGCTTGAGGGTCTTCTTGTAGTCTGTGTCTTGTGTGTTGGCCTCAGCGTCCACCGACACCACCCTGCCGTCCCTGCGGTGGACCTTCTTGATCATGATGTTGCCCCAGTTGATGAAGGTGGCATTCTGGCCCTCACGCAGCAGCTCAGCATCAACAGCCTCCACCAGCACCCTTGGCCCTACCCAGACTGTCTTGGTGCCCAGAGACGGGTCCTTGGGGTGCCGCTGGGCTGAGGTGGCCTGCTCGGTGACCCCTGACACCATCACCGGCACGAAGTCACCCTGGAGGGCCGTGAAGCGCGGGGCTGTGCGATCAATCACCTTCTTGTTGAACGCCCAGATCTTGTCCCACTCCATATTGACAACAGAGCGTGACGACCCCTGGGCCACAATGAAGTCCTTGAGGCCCTCCACGGTGAGCCCGCGGCGCAACACACCTCGCACCGTGGGGAAGCGCGGGTCGTCCCAGCCGTCCACCAGCCCCTCGGCTACAAACCAGGTCAGTTTACGCTTGGACAGCACTGTGTTGTTCATGTTGAGGCGCGAGTACTCGTAGATGTGCAGCGACCGCAGCCCCAGCTTCTCGATAAACCAGAAGTACTGATCGTCGCGGTCATGGTACTCGGTGGTCCTCAGGGCATGAGTCACGCCCTCCACGCTGTCCACGATGGGGCAGGCGAAGTCGTAGGTTGGGTAGACACGATACTTGGTGCCCGTGCGGACGTGAGGCTCATTCTTGCAGCGGTAGATGGTGGGGTCACGCATACACCCGTTGTCGCTCTTCATGTCAATCTTGGCGCGAACACAACACGTGAGGCCGTAGTCCGACCCCTTCTTCATCTCCTCCCACATGGACAAGTTTTTCTCCACTGGGTTGTTCCGGTTCTTACTCTCCTGCCTCTCCTCCCTCTCCTTCTTCATGGTCTCTGCGTCCGTGTCGTCACAGTAGGCCAGCGCCTGACGAAGCAGCTGCTCACACATCTGCATCATGCGGTCAAAGTGGTCCGAGGTGTGGGTGAATATGTCCGGCTTGACCTGCAGCAGCTTAAGGTCCTCCAGAATGACCCGCTCAAACTCAGCGTCCTCCTTGGCAGGGTTGGTGTCATCGAACCTCATGATCAGCTTCCCCTGTGGGTGGTGGAAGGGTTAGGATGATGATGACCCAGGAAATCCTCAGCTACTCCTAAAACCATTATATTTAGCACTCAAACAGGACAAAAACACTAGAAAAATTGAAAAATCCTAGGCTATCCTAAAGCCATTCATATTAGCATTCAAATTAAGAAAAAAACACTAATAATATTGAAAACTAGGCCTAGGATCCTACAACCATTCATATTAGTACAGGTAACTCTCGATTTACGCGAGTTTGGTTTACGCGTTTTTTAAATAACGCAGCGTTCAAAATCCAAATAAATGTTTAATTTACACGTTTTCTCACTTATACGCGATATTTTATGGAGTGGCCACCAGATGTCTCATGCAACTGGAGTCACACGGCGCCGCGGCCACACAGCTGAGCTCAGTTCTTTCCGCGCACCACTTGAACAACAATACAGTACTCACGCTGCCACGCTACTCAACAACAGGGGTGGGCACGTACCGGTACCAGTCCCGGTACTAACGGTAACAGCTATACAGTACGGTACTGGTTCCAGACTCCTCGGTACCAGTACCAATAGTAGCCAGTCGCTTATGGTGTCCCTCATTTGTTCCTCACACGAGTGAGGCTGAGACTGAGTGCCTGAGTGGATATCTCAGTAATATGGATAGTCTCTCTCTCTCTCTCTCTCTCTCTTTCTCCACTGAATGAAGTGAATATTTATTTTTCGATAGAAACCTACCTCTTGTTTGATTTACATTGTTTTTGATTTACGCGGCCTCTTCAAGGACACAATATTTCCGTAAATCGAGTTACCTGTATTCAGATCAGGAAAACACTAAAAAAATTAAAACTATTGTAATATTAGACAAAGAAAACAGCTACTTCAGTAAGGGGTCACTAATTTTTACTTCAAAGGGCACAAGAAAATCAATGCCCTGAGCTAGAGGAGGCAGCTCCCACCTTGAAGGCCTGCTGGTAGTGCTGGTTGAGGAGGGCCGCCTTGGCATGGCCGATGTGAAGGTAGCCGCTGGCCTCCGGGGGGAACCGCACCACCACCTCCCCCATCTTGGCCCCGGGCAGCTCCACAAACTTGCCACCTTCCTCTGGCTTCCTGGAGGTGGCCCCGGCGGCCCTCTCCGGGGAGGACTGGGTCACCTGGGAGGCACTAAGGGATTTCAGGATGTCCTTGGGAAGTCCAGTCAGGACCTCACTTGCCTGTGGAGGGAGAAGGTAGGTGAGGGGCTGTTTACCTTCTCCAGGACTCAACAAACACACAAATGAACAAATATAAATGAAGAAAAAAGAATCAACAAATACCTAAATGTAATATACAGACAGGAACACAAAAATGAACATGAGTGATTTAAGATGGTATGCACCTGTGACACACCTGTGAGAACCCCCATACACACACACACACACACACACACACACACACACACCTGAGTCTGGATATAGTTGTACCACCGCAAGATGTGAGAGGGGGCACCTCCACTCTTGACCAAGCCTTGCCATGCTCCATTTTCTATAAAAAGAACAGTGACTTAAACAGCCTGCTCATTGTAAGGGAAACTCAAAAAATTAAAAAAAGTGTGAATTGAAAAACAGCCCATCCAAGCCAATACTGATAGGTGTGAATACAGCATCCCTTTCATTTAAATATCAACTTGATACTTAAAAGTCTCAAATTTCATTAGCTCCTCACATCTCTCCCTCTGTGAATGTTCAGCCTTCCCATTACTTTTTTTTGTTAATACACTCAATATACACTCAACAAATTATCATTATTACCATTATTATTAAGAGAAAAGATGATATGTGAGAAGGAAGACCATTTTCAGCCTTGCAATTACCTTTTTTTGTTAGTACACAACAAATTATCATTACTACTATTATTATTATTAAGAGAAAAGAATATGTGAGAAGGGAGATCACTTTCAGCCTTGCAATTACCTTTTTTCTTAATAAACTAAACTTATCATCACTATTATCATCATTGAGAGAAAGAGTGTGTATGTGAGAGAGGAGACAAGCCAGCACTGCCTTACTGTAGAGAGCAGCGAACACTTCAAGGTCAGCGACGGTGATGTCCTGCCCCACCAGCACCGGTGAGGGGGCCAGAGCCTTGTTGAGCTGGTCCAGCGTCCCGACGATGTCCCCGCCGCAGGACAGAGGACCAGAGGCAGTGGACAGCCAGTGGTCAACCTAAACACAGTAAACATGCAATCACTTAAGAAGAACATAAGAATGTAAGGAGTCTGCAAGAGGCTGGTTAGTCTATACAAAGCAGCTCCTGTAATCTTAACCCCACCTTACCTCACTATTCATGACTTTATCCGACCTCTTCTTGAATGTATCTAAGTCTTCATTTGATTTGGTAGTTAATATTATGCAGCTTCTGTACCTTTAAGCTCTCTTTTGGCCACTCATCTGTATTCTTTTTTATAAGTGCAGTCAGTGATTAACAGGCTTTTTTTTCTCAATTATATTTTTGGGTCCTTGAGACACTTCCTGTACTGTAAAAAAAAAATCTTGCAGTTATCCTATCTAAACTTAATGCACTTCACATTTTAGTCTTGCAGTTCCTCTTAAAACATCGTCTAACACTCTTAAAATCAGGGACATTAAACCTAGTAAGCCTCTTTTCATTACCTCAGTCCTGTGAAGGATATGTGAGGGGTAGAGGTCAAGGGAGGGGTTGACGCGGGCCACATGCCGGGAGATGCTGTGGGAGGAGGTGATGGAGAAGGAGTCCGTGATTGCCAGGCTGGTCTCCTTCCCCCACTCCACCGGCACGCCCGCCCGAGAGCAGGTCAACACCGCTCCTGAGGAAAAATTATTGCCATCAGCTCCATCCTTGATTCACCATAGAAATGTAAGATCGATCAGAATAACAATGCCTCTCTAAATAGACTAAATAAATTAAAACTAACCTAACCTAAAGTACCGTAACCTACTTGACAGGAGGGCCTTCCCCCCTTTCTATTTTCCGGAAATCATTCGTTACTGCACTGCATTCAGGGACCAAAAAATAATTCATATTGTAAATGTTAATGGCAAATATGTAGAGTCACTACGCGCCTCCAATACTGACCCCATGAGAATAATAACCTTTCCAAGGTCTCACATATTGTTGTACTTCTCTAGTTTTACCGGCGCATCATACATATACTGCATCTACGTTGTAACCTCCCTAGGAGGTTATAATGTGAGGGGGGTGCCCCACCTGGTTAGGAGGGGGGTCAAAGGGGGCGAAGCCCCCCTGTTAGAGGTTAGGTTATGTAAGGTTTGGTTGGGGTAATTTAAATATGCCCCCCCACCCAAAACCACAATTTCCCACAGGTTCCCCAAGATCGCTGGGGAAGGGGATTAGGCCTTTATCTTTACGTTAAGGTACTTGCGTCTTCATGTTAGGGTTGAGGGACATGTATTTCGTCCCTTAACTATAATATGGAGGCGTAATATCGTATTTTGAAGGCGCGGAGTGAATCTCCACAATTACCGTGTTAACTTCGCAAGAGGTGGCTTCCCCTTCTTCAACATCTATGGTAGGGGGTCGCCATACGGCTAGGTGGAACAAGGTTGACAGCTCCCCTTAAGACCAGCCCTGCAGACCTTACCACCCCTCACACACCCTATATAAAGATGTAATTACTCATTCTTATTAAATTACAATATTTATCTAGTTTATTACATACCGGTGGGCCACGTTGTGCAATGTTTATAGGGAGGGAGGGGACAGCATGCTCCACTTTCCCTTAACTTTCCTTCCCTTCCATACTGTCTCAGGTTACTTTACTGATGCATGTAGACTAATAACGATCTAATTTAATAGAAAATGAGTATAATTACCCAGTGGAGGATCGGTTTTGCTGGCTAGGACCTTCATTATCCCGCTGCTGTCACGCTTGCAGCCTCGCCCTCGCTTGCTTGATGCCCAGACCAAGACTTTTTGCCTCCCAGACCGAGACTATTTTACGTTTCCAACAGGTTTTAGGGAGGTTTTTTTTTCTGTTTTCGTGTATTTTCTCTATTATTTGGAGTCTGTGTGGGAATATTTTGTTCTTAGGAGGCTAATAACATGTGTAAGAGGTATTGTTTATTGAGTTACGCTGTTTGATTGCGTCATACACGAGCATGATGTAAGAAATGTATGGTGTGGTGTCATAATTATCTCACCTGTCAGCTTCCCTCACCTGCCAATCAGAGGTCAAAGTCCAGTACAAAACACATAAAGTCCCAGAAGGAAGACACACCAGCAATTTCTACACACTTCACTTCTGGCCTACTGACTGGTATACAATGATAAATTAGGCCTTTTTCTACCATATCAGGACATCTCTCCTCCCGTATTTGACCTTGCTTTTGGACACCTCTTTTGTTTCTTTTTTAGGAGCAGCGAGTAGCGGGCTTTTTTTTGTTATTGCTTTCTTTTTTTGTGTGCCCTTGAGCTGCCTCCTTTGTTGTAAAAAAAAAATAGATAGCCTAATTTGAAGACTACTGAAAAAAATGGCATCCAAGGACAAGGAAAGGAAGGAAAACTAACCACACTTCACTATAAGTCTCCACACGCCCAGAATAAACGAGTGCCAAGGAGTCTACGGGAGTGTCAGCCAGGCAGTGGAGTGTCACCCTCGAGTGCCAGCGGTGTGTTGTGCGTGATGATGAGGTGAAGCAGGAGCGATCTGCCTCTGCCGCCCACCATCACCAGAACGCCCGCAATGACATCCAGGTGTTCCAGATCGTGGTGCTGGGTGAGCAGAGGAGTCAGTTCAAGGGCATACAAAAAGAAAACAAATCTGAAAAAAAAAGCTCGCTACTCACTGCTCCTATAAAGAATTGGATTAGTGGCCGAGAGATAGGAACAGGTGTGCCTCGTCCAGCGTTTAAGAGGCAAAGTTTACCCGCCACACGACAAATTGTATGTCGTATGAAGAGCCAGTAGTGTGTCCTCGACTTGTAAATTCCAAAAGTCAGGAAAATTCTCCAATCACTTGTAAGCAGCATATCCAGCTTGTCATATTTCAAAAGTCAGGAAAATTCTCCAAATCACTTGTAGGGAGCATATCCAGCTTGTCATATTTCAAAAGTCAGGAAAATTCTCCAAATCACTTGTAGGGAACATATCCAGCTTGTCATAGCAGCAAGCACACGACTTGCTAAAATGACGCTGGATCACCCCACCACCGTATGAGGAAGCGAGGCACCTCCTCGTGGGTCGGAGGAGGAGTGATCTCTGCGGACAAGCAACAAATTCAAGGCTCGTATTCGGAGGATTTTGCCATCAGGTTGAGTGGCGAAACCTCCAGCCTTGTTAGGGAAAAGTCTTAACGAATCGCATTATCGCAGTGAGGATGCTGCTCTGCCGCCAACAACTCCCTGACCGGTACGTAAGTCGTCTGCGAACCTACACGCCCGCCATCAAAGGCGTGACGCGATCGGTAACTCATACCTTCATCAATTAAGCCTTTACACGATCATTGTTGAAGAATCTGTAGCCATCTATGTTGTATTCGGAACTTAAATCAATATTAGTGGTGTCGATAAATGTTTCGGTTATAGCAATTACGTCAAAGTTTTCTGTCAGAGCAAGACATCGCAGTTCATCAAACTTGTTTCTTAGGCTACGCGCATTGAAACTAAGGACTCTTAGGTTATCTTGAGGCTTGGTAATAGAGGTACTGGAGGGTTCAATGTTACGAGTCTGTTGCGGTGTATGGTGTCTATTTACACGGGCGGGATGGAAGGACGTGGCTGAGAGTCGTTTTTTGTTGTTCGGGCGTTACGTACGGCGTTGTTGAGGAGCCTTCCAAATCTGGCTGCCCCGATGGGGGACAGAGAGAGAGAGAGAGAGAGAGAGAGAGAGAGAGAGAGAGAGAGAGAGAGAGAGAGAGAGAGAGAGAGAGAGAGAGAGAGAGAGAGAGAGAGAGAGAGAGAGAGAGGAGAAAAGAAGAAAAGGAGAAAGGAAAAGGTGAAGCGTTCTCAGTATCGAGAATACAAGACGCGCATGTTAGCATCTAAATAGTATCTGTCTAAAAACATTTGAAAACAAGGTGCCGTTGCAAAGGCAGAACCCCGGAACCTTCAGATTTGAGCTCCAAAACACAAACAGGTACGTCCTCTTTGTTAATGGGTAAGAAGCTCGTGAATTATAACCTCCTCTAATTTAATGGATGGACAGCTCGTAAATCACACCTTGAAAGAAAGTAGCCCCAAAATAAAGCCCTTCTTGCCTTTCGTCTACTTGTAAGGCGTGTCTGGGAAAGGGTTTGAGTTTTATAAAGGGTGAAACAGCTATGTCCTCTAATTTAATGGATGGACAGCTCGTAAATCACACCTTAGAAGCAAATACCCCTTAAATAAAGCCCTTCTTGCCTTTCCCTCCTCTCTTGTCTACTTGTAAGGCGTGTCTGGAGAAGGGAATGACAGTTTTATAAAGGGTGAAACAGCTGTCCTCTAATTTAATGGATGGACAGCTCGTAAATCACACCTTAGAAGCAAATACCCCCAAAATAAAGCCCTTCTTGCCTTTCCCTCCTCTCTTGTCTACTTGTAAGGCGTGTCTGGGGAAGGGAATGACAGTTTTATAAAGGGTGAAACAGCTATGTCCTCTAATTTAATGGATGGACAGCTCGTAAATCACACCTTAGAAGCAAATACCCCTTAAATAAAGCCCTTCTTGCCTTTCCCTCCTCTCTTGTCTACTTGTAAGGCGTGTCTGGAGAAGGGAATGACAGTTTTATAAAGGGTGAAACTACTGTAAAAAAAAAAAAAGTGTTTGACATTCTTTCTGACAAATCCATAATAGCCTAACTATTTCCCTAAGGCCCTAGGTTGTCATCTTAGAGAGTGCAGAGTCATAGGTCATTCCGGGTCAATAGTGTCGAAGGAGACTCCCCACGAGGACCAAGACTAAATATAGAGTTGACGTAATTGCAGTGTGGTCATGCAGTTCAGTTCACGGTTGGGAGTTTCACCTTTCTAATGGCACTCTTTGATGTTGTTCTCCACTGTCTGGGATTCTTGTGTTCCTCCTTTCCTTAATTTTCCTCGTGGCATCCTTAGTCTCCTGTAGGTTTTATTGACCTTTCATTGTTGTTTTTTTATCATGCTTTTAACTGATTTTATATAGTTTTATCGGTGTTTTTTCCGGTTGTATTGTTTTAGAATATAATAGTTCTGTATTAACCCGATACCAGCGAGGGGCCAAATTTGTGGCTTTGCCGTATACCAGCGACGGGGCAAATTTCTGTCATGATATAAACCCCCCAAAACAGATGATGCATAAACTGATCACAAATGCATTGATATATAGTATTATGAAATGGTTTGTGTGTGATGATTTTTTCTCATTTTTCTCGCTTAGAGGGGCCTTTAAGAAACCAGATCCCCGCAGGTACCGGGTTAAATTCGGCGCCACATGACCCAGCAGTTGTGGCGCCAAGATGAACGCTCAAATAATCAATCAATCATTTTTCTCTTTTCATACATAGATCCAGCCATGGAGGAGCGGCTGCAGCAGTGGGCCAGCAGCCTCACCAGCACACACAAGATCTTCTCTCATGACGCACCCCTCGAGCCACGGCACTTCTCGCTGTAAGAAATTCACCACTCAAAATTGTCCTCTCCTCTTACCTCTCATTCTGTTTTCTTTTGTCTGAAGTGTGTATAGTGGACTTGTGTTGCTGTTTTTGTTTTTTACCCTTGAACTGCTTCCTCTGCTGTACAAAAAAAAGATAGGTGAAATGTATATACAAAATGGAAAGCAAAATAAACTAGTAATTTTCTCCTGAAACAGTTAGCAGACTCACTCACAAGACAGAAAGGGAGTATTAACCCAGTAGCAGCGGGGATCATGTTTCTTAATGGTACCTCTAAGCGAGGAAAAAAATGAGAAAAAAATCATCACTCACACAAACCATTTCATAATATATATCGAAGCATTTGTAATCAGTTTATGTATCATCTATTTTGGGGGGTTTAAATCATGGCACAAATTTGGCCCATCGCTGCTACACGGTAAAGCCACAAATTTGGCCCGTCGCTGCTACCGGGTTAAGAGGGAAAAATGGAGATCTTTTGGTATGGTCAAAGATAGTTAAGAATATACAAAAGGGAAAACAAGACACACTAGTAATTTGCAGCAGAAACAGTTACTAGACTCACTCACAAGGCAGAAAGGGAGGGTAATGGTATGAAGAAGGAGAAATGGATGCCTTTTGGTATGGTCTAAGGGAGTTTTTAGAGTGAATAAAATGCCAGAGCTATAAAAAAAGGTAGATAGATAAATAGATAGTGTTCTCCTGATTTGAGTACTTATTGAAATGGTTAGGTTAGGTTAGATTGAAAAATGATGGTTTGCTGCTGAACTGAATACTTATTAGAATGGTGGGTATGAATTAATAAACATATCCCATAGCCTTATGTCTCTTGGTCAGGCTGTTGCAGGACAAGAAGCTTCAGCCGTGTCTGTCTTACTTGGTGCGGCACGTCCGTCCTGCCACTGAGGGAAGGCTGATCAAGCTGAACCTCAAACACGCTCGGATCAGGAAGGTGTGTATTTTTGCTTCATGTTAACCCTTTGACTATGGATTTCCTACAAGAAGACATCACCAAGCTACAGGAATGGAACAAAAAGTGACTGCTACAGTTCAGTGAAGAAAAATGTAAAGTCATGCATGCACCTTGGGAGGGGATATCCAGCATACCAATACCACATGGGAAACAAACCACTATCCACCACAGGGGCAGAGAAAGACCTGGGAGTATATGTTACCAGGCTACCAATGAAGGCCAAATCCATGCCAATCGCTGTGGACGGGTTAACCAAATTCAGCCTGTATTGTATGCCTATGAGTATGGAGAGGGTTATAAAACACTGGGAATTATATACACAGTCATTCCCCAACTTTCCTGGACTCCTCATATGTATAGAATTCACAAACTCTTATGTTTCACTATGAGTATAATTAGTTGGCTGAGTATGAGTTCACAGGATACCAGTGAATTAGACTCATGCATTGGGGTATAGCATTGTGTTTGTTTGCTTTTATGAATGTGATGTGTTTTTCCTCATAACCCTGTGATGTCAAGAGATAACTGTACGTTCTTCATGCATGTGAATTGACAAGCCGCACGTCATTCTCCAGAACCTGAAGGAGGAAGATGAGGAGTCGTCTTCCCTCCACGAATACCTGAAGCTTAAGTCTGCCATCGTGGAGGCGCGGTCAGCCATAGCAGCCGAGGCCACAGAGATACAGCAGCTTAGTAAGGACACTGCCTATATTATTATTATTTTTTTTTTCCATCAGAGGACACGGCTCAAGGGTAATAAAAAGAGTACAAAAAAATAAAAGCCCGCTACGTACCGCACCTATAAAAGATAAAAGTAAAGAGTTAGCCAAAAGAGAGGTCAATTTCGGGTGGAGAGGTGTCTTGATACATTATTATTATTATTATAACCTAACTTTCCCAAACCTGTATTCATTTCAGTCCCACTTCCTGCATTTTAGCTCCTTGCTGTAAATTAATAAACATGATTTCTACTCCTTCCTTAACACTACTCTATAATTGTTTAACACTTCACCTAATACACGTTGAAATATGCCTCGCTGTTCCATTTAGGATTGTCCAGATCGATGAATGAATATTTGTTTCACCCCACCGAGCAGACCAGCGGAGGGAGGAGCTGCGTCAGAGTGAGACCGAGGTGCGTAGGAAGGCTGTGTTGGTAAGGGCGGCACGTCAGGACGGGGAGCAGCTGGCCAAGCACTATGGCCTCTGGAGCGCCCAGCTGAGGGAGATTGAGGAGGACCAGCAGCAGAGGGAGAGAAAGGCCTCCAAAGTCACCCTGGCTGTCAAGGTAGCTATAGCATTTTTCCTTTCCTTTTCTTTCTCTTGCAATAATGGAAGCAAATCAAGGGCAAGAAAACAATATCCACCTCTACTCATTGAGAGGACTTTGTTTGGGTCTTATATTTTTTCTATTTTCCCTTGATGCCCTGTCGTGGATTTCAATAATAGTAATAATAATGATAATAATAATAATAATAATAATAATAATAATAATAATAATAATAATAAAACACTTCTTTATTTACTTCCTCCCATCCCCACCAACAGAAACGGCTGCACGATGACCTGCTGGGCCTGGAGTGTGTGCACCAGGCAATCCTCAGTGACCGCCCTGGTGGCCAGCACTCCCTGCACCAGATGAAGGTGTGTTGGGGGCTGTGAGGAGGCACGGACACTTGGCCGGGGACTAACTTAGGACCGTATTGCTAAACATTTCATTGCCAAAGTTCACATATTTGACAAGGCTTTCGTAGGAGTTTTGGGCATTTCCAGGAGTAGTTTTATGACCCCGGTGGTAGTGTGACCCTTCTTCTGTACCATGAACCTAAAGAAACACTCATTAGAACCTGATTGATCCCCTCTTTGACCTTTAGAAACAGCTGATGTGAGAAGCCAAAGTGTCTTATAATACCAACCTTAGGATGAAGACTATCTTACCGTCAATCTGTACACACCATTTCAACACAACGATTTAATTTGATTACTTGTCTATTTATGTAAGATGTTGTCACTTGATGATGATGATGATGTTTGTCTTCCCAGGAACATCTGTGGGAGAGTATCGGGGAGGGAGTGGGGGAATGGAGCCCCAGGATGGCTGTGGAGGCTGTGGTCGGGGAGACGCAGGATGGCCAGCGCGCTCTACGCAGCCACCTTCAGGGGGTGGACCTGGCCAGGGATGCACATGACCTCAGGTGGGCTGGGGCAGAGAGTGATAAAGGGATGGGATGTGATATATGTGATAAATAGCTGTTCAAGACACGGGAGCTCACATATTTGGAGGACTAAAGGGAACAGTCATTGCAAGGCATTCCTCTAAACAGCACCAAACTTAGATTAATTAACTGTGTTGCATCTTCTTTACAAATGGATATGTGAATAGGTTCTCACGATACTTTCACAGTCCCTATAAATTGTGAGAACTTGGCGTGCACTTATTCAATAACCTTTTCTTTACTAACGCTCAGGGTGAAATGTGAGAGTGACGGAACTTTCATAGACGAAACGAACCCAAGCGGCGTGGTGGAGTCAGTCCAGGAGCTGCTGAGGCAGATGAGCGCTGCCCATGTGAGGCTCCATCTGCAGGCCCACCAGGAGAACCAGGCAGCGCTGTCCCTGGGCCGGGTGCTTGCCACAAACACCAACAACATCACCACAGTTGTCAAGGTGAATGCTGCTCCTGTGACTCCCAGTGAGGACACAGAGAGAATGTTAAAACACTTCCAAATTTGTTTCTTGATGTTGGGTGTAGGTGGCAAAGTAACAACCATTGCAGTGTACTAATGGGTCCCCTTGATGCATCACAGAGGAGGTACGAGGACGAGGAGGTGGCCGCTGCCGTGCTGGAGCTGGTGAAGACAACGCTGGCCCTGGCAGGGGAGCGGGTGGCCCTGGCCTCGGCTCAGGCCTTCACCGCCTCCCTGCAGGACAAGGCTGACATGGCCGCTCGCATCCAGGCAGCCGTGAGGGACAAGCATGCCAGGATTGTGAACTTTGAGAAGGAAATTGTGAGTATTTATTGTATTTATTTATTTATTTGTTTGCATTCATGACATAGGGGAGAGTTACCACATCTTAGATTATGTGTTTGAGTTTGCATTTGTTTCTCTGTTAGCACCAAACATAGAGAAGCTGAGCAGACATTTAACCCGTCCGCTGTGATTGATACGGATTTGGCCTTCACTGGTAGCCTGGTAACATAGAGTCCCAGGTCTCTCTCTGCCTCTGTGGTGGATAGTGGAGTGTTTCCCATGTGGTACTGGTATGCTGGATATCCCCTCCCAAGGTGCAGGATTTTACATTATTTTTCACTGCATTGTAGCAGCCACTTTTTGTTCCATTCCTGTAGCTTGGTGATGTCTTCTTGTAGGAAATCCACAGTCAAGGGGTTAATACTTTACTAAACACAATTTTTTTCATGCATATTTCTTGGGGGAGGAATACCATAGCAAATATTACACGTTTCATTTCATTTAGTAATACCTGACGCAGAGAACCTGAGCAAGTATTTAGTACCTCACCTCACAGTAATTTCTCACCCCCCAGCAAGAGAGGATAGAGAGCATGCAATGTTTGGCGACCAGCGTGGAGGGCGGGCGGGAGACGGTGAAGCAGCTCGTGGCACAGCTGCGGGCCGACGTGGGCGAGGCGCTGACCCTCACCACAACACCCACGCCTGCCTCGACAAACCTAGCGGCCGAGTGTGAGAAGCTGGAGACCATTCCTTTGGCGCACCTTCTGACGACTGAGATGGAAACGTAAGGAGTGAGGTGAAATGTTTTGTTTTGTTTTTTGACAGTAAGTTAGGCAGCTCAAGGGAAGAAAAACAAATCCGCAACAAAAAAGTCTGCCATACGCCGCTGTGATGAAAGAAAAAAGAACAAGAGGCTAGGAGAGCATGGAGGGTCTGTCTACTGTCCTGTCAAGTTGTAATGTGATATTCTTTCCATTGATGTAAGGAGTCAAGTTAGATGTATGAATGGTGTCTATTTTCCTGTCAAGTTATTATGCGGTTCTTTTATTGATGTCAGGAGAGTTAGTCTATTGTCCTGTCAAATTATAATGTGATGTTCTGTACTGATGTAAGGAGTTAAGTTAAATGCATGGAGAATCTGTCTACTTTTCCGTCGAGATGAAATACCTCGTTCTTCCCACTGATATGTCTTCTAAAGTTCTTACCTAATCTTTACAATGTAGATCAACAGTTGCTCCTTATATTTGTGTCTAATTTATGGTTGTTTAGAGGGAAGATTTTGCACGTGATCAATGTTTTTATAGTTTTGAAAATGCATATCACAAGCATCATTGCCATCCACCAGGTCAGAACATAAGCCAAATATCATTGTGTCGACAGTCACTTCATGTGTGTGTCTAATATATTGATGCTGCGAAGTATGATTTTGATCAATGTTGTTATAGTTTTGAAAATGCGTGTGTGGGTTGAGTCATACCAAAAGCATCATCGTCACCCAACAGGTCGGAACGGAAGCCCAAAATCAACATGTCAACGGCCCCCCTGGTGTGGCATAACCCTGAGGCGGCGGCCGGGGGATGGCGAGCAGTGAACCAGCTGTGTGAGGGCATGAGGTGCTGGGACGGTGTGTACGAGGCCGCCACCAAGCGCCTCCTCCTGACCGCCACTCTTCACCGCCAGATGGAGCGGCTCACCAGTCTTCGGGAGGCCATGGACACCACCAGGAAGCAGTCCGAGGCCATCTCCAGCCTGGACACAAAAGGTTGGTCATACACTTGTGACATTTGGACAGGTTGACGTTGGTTTTGTTTTGTCTCTTACCAATTTTTGCTCTAATCGGTATATTACTTTTAATTAGTTTTTCATGTTAATAGTTTTTCCATACCTACAGATTTCCATATGTTGTTTTCATAAGTAGGGGTCTGTCTTCTGAATATAAACTTACTGACAAACAAAATCATGAAAAAATTAAGTGAGGGTCATTATGGACGGAAAAAAACATGGTAATGGTGAGGAAATGAGGACTTGATGTAGCTATGTACTGTGTGGTCAGCCTAGACTGGCCTTGCCCCATGCTGGAGAGGAGGTAGAAGGTCCTTTATCATTCCTTGTCTGCAGAGCTCATCAAGCAGGTGGAGGCGAATGATCATAAGCTGGAGGAGCAAGTGACGGCAATGCTGGCTGACTGTGAGAAGCAGCTCAATGACGGCTTCCAGCTTGTGGCCAAGTTTGCGCAACACATGTCAGACTGGTGAGTGCACCTTCCTGTGTCTTGAACTGCCTGATTCTTTGATATGAAATAGATCATTGGAACTAATCTCTTGCAATGATTCATCTTAAAAAATTATACACATTTACTGAAGTACTTCAACTTTGGGAGTGGAATCAAACAGGTATTGGTAGTGTGAATGCTTTATTGGCTTACAACATTTTTGTCATTCCAGGTGGGAACAACCAGCAAAGAAGATTGAAGTGAAAAAGTTACAGTTGCATTGAAGTGCTGCTTTATACATTAGAGTATTGTGGTCATAATTTCTTCAGTTATGTAAAAAAATTCTCAATGAATTCTAGAGCTCCACTGCTGTGCTTCAGGAGATAATTATGTAATTGTAGAGCCAAAGCAAATGACCATTTTAATCATGAACCAGTCTTTACATGTATATTTTGTTACATACTATTTCAATTTACAGAGCAGAATTTTTAATACATATAAAACACTTGTTTATGAAACAATATAACAAAGTACTCCATATGCTGTATTTAACTATTTTTGTAGAAATTTTCATACTAATTCTATCGAACACTAAAAATGTAGCACAGGAAGACTGTCATGGAATCCAGATACAATAAAAACAACTCAATCTTGATAATGTTTTTGGCAGTCTATGTCATACTTTTTACGTAGGAAGCTACACACGGTTTCCTGTATGCCGTCCACTTGGTCTGGGGGGCAGTAGTCGTCTACGCTAGAGCGTGCCATGGTCACCAGTGTGGGCTGGGGCAGGCAGGCGACCAGGGAGCAGAAGGCCTCCATGAGGGAGTCAATTTCCTCTTGAGAAGACACGTGATGAGGCAGTTGGTGGGCGTCGTCGTCTATGGTACTGCCTGCGTCATGCACCAGCTCCCAGTACACTCCTTCCTCCTCATCATTTCCTGGGTACTCCTTTGCCAGGTCCAAGATGAGTGCAGCCACCAGCTCCCTCTGCTTGGGGTCCTCTATGGCCTGACACACACTGTCCACCTCTGCTGGTGTCACCATGGGAATCTCAAGCGTCTGGAGGTGGCTGAACACTCCCTGCAGAGTCTTAATCTGCTTACATCGCCTCTTGACGTGCTCCTCAATCACTTGCGTCTCTTCTGTTTGGGTGTAGTTGAAGCGGTAGATCTCCTTGAGTCTCTCGTACATGTTTACCTCGCTGTGCATTGTGAGGAAAGGGTTCGTGGTGGAGAAGAAATCCAGATCCACGTCAAGGGTGTAATAGTTGTCGTGATTCTTAATTAGTTGTAAAAGGTCTTCCTTCAGTTCCTCCACGTCCACTTCACTCCATAAGGTGTGAACATGCAGACTCACTTCTTTAGCATTTTCCAGATCCTCGGCCTTGCAGTAAAGCATCTCGCCCACAAAGTAAAGAGCCGGACATGAGATTCTGATGTTTTCTGTGCCTCTCTGCTCCCCAATGAGGAAGGTGTAGTGACCATCCTCTATCTGGCTTGCCCAAGGCGGCTTCACCCAGACGATAGTGGAGATCTGGCCGGCATAGGCAGCCACAAGGATCCAGTTCTCAATGCTTAGTTTCTCCAGCATGTCGGGGACGTTGAACACCTCTGAGGCTTTGAGGTCAGCTGGGATTAAGAGGTCAGGGTGGGAGTCAAAGTGGATGAGGAGATTGTGGGTGAAGGGCAGGTGTTTGGAGCCCACTGCACGGAGGATGTGCTGGAGGGCATTGTTGTGCTCCTCCACCACATGAACGGGCAGCTGCGGGTACTTCTTCATGGCCTGGGTGTGCTGGTTTCCGTCATCCATTCTGAAACAAGGGATAGATGTTGCAATGTTGCAAAGAAAACATAGGTAGACCTCGCTTTATCCCAGATATTATCAAGAAACAGAGGATAGAGGTCTAAGGATGGCTGTGTTGCAAAGAAAACATTGGTAGACCTCGCTGTATCCCAGATATTATCAAGAAACAGAGGATAGAGGTCTAAGGATGGCAATGTTGCAAAGAAAACATAGGTAGACCTCGCTGTATTCCAGATATTATCAAGAAATGGAGGAAAGAGGTCTTAGGATGGCAGTGTTGCAAAGAAAACATGGGTAGGTCTCATTGTATTCCAGATATTAAAAAAACTATGACCATCACACAGATACACGAGTCACACTGCTCACTGCCACTCATGTATTGGCCTAATATTCTTGGTTTCCTAACATCTGGAATACAACAAGGCCTACCTCTGTCTTCCTCATATAGGTGTTGGCATAATGTTCTTTGTTTTGCTTTTTTTCTATAGTAAGAACATGTCAAGGGCTAAAAATGCGGTAAAAAGTGCCCCAAATATACTTTTATGAATTCAGAAAAAAACAGGAGGATGTGAAAATGTGATCAAATCTAGTCCCTGTCTTGAGAGTTTAACCCAGTAGCAGCGACGGGCCAAATTTGTGGCTTTACCGTGTAGCAGCGACGGGGCAAATTTGTGGCTTTACCGTGTAGCAGCGACGGGCCAAATTTGTGGCTTTACCGTGTAGCAGCGACGGGTTAAATTTGTGCCATGATCTAAGCCCCCAAAAACAGATGATACATAATCTGATTACAAATGCTTTGATATATATTATGAAATGGCTTGCGTGAGTGATGATTTTTTCTCATTTTTCTCGCTTAGAGGGACCATTAAGAAACATGACCCCCGCTGCTACCGAGTTAAAGCTGTAAAGTATAAACAGTAAAGGGAAAGCTGCTCCAGAGTGTACCAATGAAGATTTATATTAATTCTTGCATTAGTAAGTTGGAAAGCATATACGATGATGATTACCCTCCCATCCTCTTTCCCTTCCCTTATTTTTCTGTTCATGTTCTGTATCTTTTATCATCAATGTAACTTTCTCATGCTTCTTATGACTCTAGTGACTGAGATATTAATTTCCTTTGAGTTTACTGAAAAATGAGAAAAAAAGCATTAGATTTATCAAGGCATCCTGCTGAAAATAATAATCTTGTACAATAAAATCTGAGTGTACAGTTGAAGGGAGAGACAAATCAATTAAGCAATCTTCTATAACACTATGATCAGTACAAGCTATTTCTTAACACTAGACCATACTTATATATAGACAGTATTTCATGACACTTCCACTACTGACTACATCCTTTTTTATGAGAGAGACAGACAAACAGAGAAAGACAGGCAGACAGAGAGACAGACAGAGAGAATTAGGCACAGATCAGATAAGACACCAAAACAGTTTATAGACAGTATTTCATGACACTTCCACTACTGACTACATCCTTTTTTTATGAGAGAGAAAGACAGACAGAAACAGAGACAGAGAGACAGACAGAGAGAATTAGGCACAGACAGACAAGACACCAAAACAGCTTATAGACAGTATTTCATGACACTTCCACTACTGACTACATCCTTTTTTATGAGGGAGACAGACATGCAGAGACAGACAGAGAGACAAACAGACAAGGAGAGAGAGAAAGACACAGACAGATAAGGCACCCAAAGAACTTATGAATAGGCAAAGAGAAGAGTATCTGATGGACAAAGACACAGAGACAGATCGAGGTAGCAGACCTTAGGCAAAAGTTCACAACAAGATTCTTCTCTATTTTTATCTCATGTCGACGAACCACCTGAGAGGCACCTTTTAGTAGACCACGGGGTTTCATATTTCATTCATTTTATCCCTTATTCACTTTATTAACCTACACTGAGAATATACCCGGTGAATAGCGACTGAACTGGGGTATCTAATATATGCTGCAATTGGTCCTATATATACGTGTGTGCTCTTATCTACGTAATGCATAATCTTAACTTTCATTTACTAGGTTGATATTAGGTAAAGTATGCCTAAAGAAAGTTAAATAATATTAACTCTGATGTTATTTTAGGTAGATGTGAGCAATATTGTCCTCCATATATTTTAACTAGGCCTATAGCATGGCTTACTATATTAAAGACAAAGAATACTATAGAATGACGGCCTATTACATAACGTAGCTGATATAAAAAGGTAATTAATACTAAAATAGGGAAGCCATGGACTGTCTCAACTTATAAGACAAAGAAAATACATAATATAGCCAGTCATGTAGGCCTACGTTATATGAGTGAGAAAGTATAAGTATGAAAAGAATAAGTATGAAAAGCTTTGCCACGATCGAATGTCTTACTAATTAAATATGAACAGGAGAGAAAATGCAATAACCGATCCCAATGAAAAAGTCAATACTCGGAAAGAATGGGAATTTAAGACGTAGTGATGGAAAATGACAAAAATATCCAACTAGACCTTATGAATATGGAAGCAGAACCCTAAGAAAAAAACACGGGAAGGTTAACAAAGAGAAATGAAAGGGGGTTGCAAATAAAGAAAAGCAAGCATATATACCCGAAATTAACACACATATAAATTTCAAGGAGGCAAATTTAACAAAGTACGGAAATGGCAGCTTCTGAAGGGCGATAACTCCTGCCAGAGACCATTATACCCTTTAAAGAACTAGAGGAGACCCTTTAAGAGATAATATACCTTAAATAAACGAAGAGGAGTCAATGTAAACCGTGAAACTGATACGCATAGCTCTTCAAGGAGACAAATATTTAGCAAAGTGATGAAATGGCACCTAATATATGAACGATAACTCCTCCCAGAAGCCATTATACCCCTTCTAAGGCTTGAGGAGACCCTGAAGAAACATTGTACCCTGAATAAAGCACAGGAGGGCATTATGAACCGGGAATTTGGCATTTAAGAAGAGAAATAGAATTCGTCCTTGATGGCAGCAGTGAGACAACCCGCCTCACGATCCTCAGCAGACATTTAACTCTTATAATAAACATTTCTTCCCCACGGACATTAAAATACAAGCTTGATATCAACAGAAAACAAACATAGATAATATGGAGGGAGAAATACCTGTAAGTCAGCCATGAGAGTGGGGAGAGAGGACGCCTACCACTTATAATATTCGTTTGGTGACCACACAATATCCCACATACACTACAAACGAAGCTTAAAATTATTAAAAAAACACGAGATAAATAAGATAAAGGCAGAAAAAACATGTAAAATAGCCGTGAAAGTGAGGACAGAGGACATCTACCACTAATAATTTACATTTGGTTACCACACAATACCTCACATGCACTACAGACAAAGCTTAAAATTATCAGAACCACGAGATAAATAGGATAAAGGGGGAAATACCTGTAAAATACCGATAAAAATGAGGAAATAAGGGAACGGCTCCAACAGTACTGGAACCAAGGAGGGCCAGCTGAGAGGAGAGGCAGAAGGAAGAAGCACCTCCATCACACCTTTCTCGAGCCCCTTTTCCGCCTCTAGACATGAGCGAGGGACGTGATGGCGACGAGGATGTCCTGGGGGAGTGCTGGATTACCACGTGGGAGCAGCAGACCCTTCAGGAGCTGGAGGGAGAGCCAGACCACCAGGAACACCTACAGGGCGAGGCTGACGCTGCTGCAGAAAAGCTTTGGTCGCTTTTCCAATCAGCGGCCCAGTGCGTGGCTGTCATGTATAAAGGTGAGATCAGGGCCAGGTAAAGCTTGGACAGGTAAATAGGCTGGTGTAATTGTGGGAAATGGGAAATATGGGGGTGGTGGCAATGGCTGACTTCCCTTTTTCGTCCATTTTTTCCCCAATTCGTCTGGCTAATTCACGGCTGTCATCTTCAAGGGTGAGATCAAGGCCAGGTAAAGCTTGGACAGGTAAAAAGGATGGTGTAATTAAGCTGGGGAGCCTGGGAAATGGGAAATATGGGGGTGGTGGTAATATGGCTGACATCCCAATTTCGTATATTTTTCCCCAATTCGTCTGGCTAATTCACGGCTGTCATCTTCAAGGGTGGGATCAGGGCCAGGTAAAGCTTTAACAGGTCAAAAGAACACTATATCCAAGCTGGGGAGGCTGGGAAATAGGAAATATGGGGGTGATGTTAATATGGCATACGTTCCTACTTCGTGTATTTTTCCCCAATTCGTCTTGTTAATTCACGGCTGTCATGTTCAAGGGTGGGATCAGGGCCAGGTAAAGCTTTAACAGGTCAAAAGAACACTATATCCAGGCTGGGGAGGCTTGGAAATAGGAAATATTGGGGCATTGGAAATATGGTTGACGTTCTTACTTCGTATATTTTTCCCCAATTCGTCTAGTTAATTCACGGCTGTCATGTTCAAGGGTGAGATCAAAGCCAAGTAAAGCATTAACAGGTCAAAAGAACACTATATCCAGGCTGGGGAGGCTTGGAAATAGGCAATATTGGGGCATTGGAAATATGGTTGACGTTCTTACTTCGTATATTTTTCCCCAAATCGTCAAATTAATTCGTGGCTGTCGCCTTCAAGGGTGAGGTCAAGGCCTGGTAAAGATTGGACAGGTCAAAAGAACACTATATCCAAGCTGGGGAGGCTGTGAAATAGGGAATACTGGGGTAGTGGAAATATGGTTGACGTTCCCACATCTTTCACTCCTCCCCCTTGGTCAGGTCATTGCGGGGTCGCTATAGGCTATGGGTGTGGTCATCAGGGCTAGGTTAAGTCTCCACAGGTTAAATGGATGCGATAACCAGGCTGGGGAGGTTGGGAAATGTGAAATACGAGGGCGTTGGTAATGGCTGACATCTGTATACGATCTGCCCACCTGGTTCTTTCTCCCCCCGTGGTCAGGTCATTGCGGGGTCACCAGGGGGTTGCAGGGGTGGTCATGAGAGGGGGTTATGGTGTGGGTTCTCTGGGGTGAGTCACGGGGTCATAATAGCATTGAGTCAGTAATAGCGTGAGTCAGGGCTTGAAAATTTCTGCTTGCACTTGTTTTTACGTGTTGCTCTTCGTTAGGTTTAAGGAACATTACCACATTTTCAGCTTGTAGTCATTAATTTGTCATACTGAGCTTACTTCACCCTCAGAATCATCCCTTAGTGTTGTTTTATCATAGTTACCAGCCAGGTTATCAAGGGGAGGGGAGACTGCCTGATGTTGTAATTGGGTGTTTGTATCTAGACATCACATTGCTTTATTTACTCTTCTCTGTCATTATTTTGTCATATTGAGCTTCCTTGTCCCTCAGAACCTTCCCTTCATGTTGTTTTATCACAGTTACCAGCCAGGTTATCAGGGGGAGGGGAGACTGCCTGATGTTGTGATAGTGTGTGTTTGGGAATTTCTTGTTTTATTTACTCCTCTGTCATTTCTTTTGTCATATTGAGCTTCCTTGTCCCTCAGAACCTTCCCTTCGTGTTGTTTTATCACAGTTACCAGCCAGGTTATCAGGGGGAGGGGAGACTGCCTGATGTTGTGATAGTGTGTGTTTGGGAATTTCTTGTTTTATTTACTCCTCTGTCATTTCTTTTGTCATATTGAGCTTCCTTCTCCCTCTGAACCTTCCCTTTGTGTTGTTTTATCACAGTTACCAGCCAGGTTATCAGGGGTAAGGGAGACTGCCTGATGTTGTGATAGTGTGTGTTTGGGAATTTCTTGTTTTATTTACTCCTCTGTCATTTCTTTTGTCATATTGAGCTTCCTTGTCCCTCATAACCTTCCCTTCGTGTTGTTTAATTTTAGTTACCAGCCAGGTTATCAGGGGGAGGGGAGACTGCCTGATGTTGTAATTGGGTGTTTGTACCTAGACATCACATTGCTTTATTTACTTTTTTTTTTTTTTTTTCGCTTCCTTCTCCCTCAAAATCTTCCCTTCATGTTATTTTATTATAGTTACCAGCCAGGTTATCAGGGTGAGGGGAGACTGATGTAATAGTGTTTGGGAATTTCTTGTTTTATTTACTCCTGTGTCATTTTTTTGTCATATTGAACTTCTTTCCCCCTCTGAACCTTCCCTTCGTGTTGTTTTATCACAGTTAGCAGCCAGGTTATCACGGGGAAGGGAGACTGCCTGATGTTGTAATTGGGTGTGTGTACCTAGACGTCACATTGCTTTATTTAGTCTTTTTTTTTTGTCATGTTCAGCTTCCTTCTCCCTCTGAACCTTCCCTTTGCGTTGTTTTATCAGTTACCAGCCAGGTTATCAAGGGGAGGGGAGACTGATGTAATAGAGTGTTTGGGAATTTCTATCCAGCTATCACATTGCTTTATTTACTCCTCTCAGTCATTTTTTTGTCATGTTGAGCTTCCTTCTCCCTTCAAATCTTCCCTTCGTGTTATTTTATCATAGTTACCAGGGTGGCTGCCTGATGGAAAAATGAGGTGTATTTGTGTAGTGCGGCGACTAAGCCTGATGGGCGAGCCTCCCATAACTCACTCTGCGAGGGGGGTACCTCTTTGGGCGACTGGCTAAGGAGTGGCTCTCCCGTTTCGCTGGTCGCGGGTTCGATCCCCAGCGCCGGCAGAACCTTTCCTTGTCTGGATTAAATTCTCATATGTTTCGTTACACGCAGTGGTCGTGAGGGAGTGGAGGGAAAATTCTGGCATTACATTTGTATCTGTCACCAGGAAAATATTGCATGTGAGGCAAGTTTGATAGTTATAATATGAATTAGAGGGAGGCAGCCCGATGTAGCAAACTTAGAAAAATTAGAGCAAAGTGAAGTAAGTTTACTCTAGAATCATATAGTAATTATTCTTCACCAGTAAAGTCATGAATGCTTGGAATACTTTGAAGGGCAGTGTAATAAAAGCAGTGGTTGTAGTAAATGTGAAGGGAAGCTTGAAATATACTGGAGCATTTAATAACAAACAAATTAAGGGAGTCCCAGCCTTTTGGATCTGTCACTAGGAAAGTAATGGGTATGACAAGGTTTTTGATGAAAATAACATGTACTTCACCACCATTGATTTACTCTGAAAAAAGAGGAAAAAAGTAACAACTGAGTGAAAACTTATAGAGGTAAAGGTGGGTGCATGCGGTATAGCTGCGCGTGGCTGCGGTGCTCGTCTTCGATACATTTGGCCTTTGGTGGGTAAGAACCAGTTACCCCGGGACACAGGCCAGTGTGAAATCCAGGACTGCCACATTTACCTTCCCCAGGTTTCCCCAGGTACTCATTTACCAACCAGCCCGAAAGGAAGGATGAACAGCTGGGTGAGTTGCACACCGACTGCCCGGGCTGGGATTTGAACCCGCGCCTGTGGGCATGCTGAACACTAGGCCACTTAGGTAGAAAAATTATATAAACTTATATAATGTACATAGAATATAGAATTCTATGCTTTTTGTATTGATTGACATAATGAATAGTATGGCAATTATTATACTGTTACCTAACTCTGATGATTTTAGTAAATTGTTTACTGGAATACACAAAGCAGACAGTCCACCACAGAGAATGTTAACCTTCCCGAAAACTCAATTGATTTGTGCCAAGTAATATCCAGCAGCAGGATACCAGACTGGCAAGCAGTACTCTAAGACAGGATGTATGTAACCCTGTTGTATAGTATTCTTATGGAAAATGGTTTCTTTGTTCATCAAATTGTTGTTAGTTGTGTTTATGACAAACTGTGCCTCCTAATTACCTGCAATACGATCTAAGATGTGAATTTGTTTTGATCTGAAATTTATTTACAGTTGGTGTAGCTTGCTTACACTCATCTTCCTTTGCCTCCTCCACTCCTAGGTGCAGCGGACAGCCAGCACTCCATGTGGGTCCCCTTCCAGACAGCGGCCGGCCACATCACTGCTCTGTACAAAGGTAGGTGTTACTGGAAAGCCATTTTTCTCTCAACCCCAGATACCACTTTAGTTGATGGAATGAAATTAAGTTTACGGAATGTTTACATCAACTGGAAATTAAAAGATAGGACAAACAAATGGTACAGGCTGATGATGATAAGTAATGACAGCAACTAACTGATCTAATACTTTCCCTCCCACTCCAAGATGTGATGGAGTGTGGTGTAAAGGAGAAGGAAGAGGGAAGGTAGAGGAGGAGAGGGAGGAAAACAAAGATGAAAGATGGAGGAGGAGGAGCAGATAACTGATTTAGCATTTAACAATTACTCCCAATTCCAGATGCAGTGGAGTGTGTGCGGCGGGGTGGCGAGGTGGGTATGCAGGCCGGCTATCAGAGGAGGACCCGTGAGGTGCTAAACTGGACCCGGCGTCGGAGGCACTTCCGTCGCGAGGAGCTGTTGGCATTCCTGGCAGGCAAGACACCACCACACCGACCAGCACATCTCAGGTGAGTCTTGCTGCTGCCTTGAGGTCTTCAGTGCCCTGTTTGTTATGTGCTAGTAATTTATAACTAAGTGAATGAGTGACTGAAAGATAGGCAGTTGTAATGGAATGATTTAGTATTAATATTGATAGTATAGTCTTTGCTACTTTACTTTTTATATGTGGTACTGGAACAATTAAAACTGTTATTGACATTATTAACCCCTGTGACGAGTTATGTCCAAAGCTGTCCCATTCCTGTACATTTGAGTTGTCCCATTTGTGGTGTGGCAGTTACATTAGTGAGTGTGTGATGTGGCGTTGGAAGTTGGACAGTATGGAAATATACTAGAAGGACTGCTTAGGAAATCAAGTGGATCACATTGGAAGGTGTTGATATATATTCAATTATGCATTATCCTTAGTCCCTGTATGTATGTGTTTATCAAATATATATATAGAAAGATTACCGGTATTATTCAGCCAGTCCGTCAATCTCGGTAATTCAGATTAAAGCTGTACTAGGATTATTGTGATTTGCTTATCTAGTCCTTGGCCTAAGATATACCATTATGTACTTAGTTATCAAGACTTAAATATAGATTAAGTTCTCTAAACTCTTATCATAACTTCTTTTTTAAAATTGTATCAGTGTAATCAGTTAAGACTAAAAGCTAACCTTCTCATCATGTCTCAGAGGGTCACCCCGCACTCGCATCACCCTGGAACGCATGAGCCCCCGCCTGCCCAGCCCCCACCACCCCCACCACCACACCCACAACCCAGAGCCCGACCTCAGCACCTTCCGGGAAGCCCTCGGCATACCTGGTAAGCCCACAGTGGAGAGAAAGGCAGACACATTCCTTTCTCCTTTATGCATGTCTGGGTATTGATGATTATTGATGTTATTATACAGAAGAAGCAGAAGGGGAAGGTAGATGTTTTAAACTTTTCCTTACTGAATTTGGGGATGACTTCCTTGTCCATACTTTAAAACGGTTATGTGCTTCTACAAAACTTCCTTGTAAGCATTTCAGTACAGCAGCTAGGAGAATTATAGTGAAAGCAAATAAACAAATGTAGCCCCATAATTATTTGGATTTGGACTGACCGTTTGGCTGGAATTCCATGATTCCCGAAACATTCCAACGTTTTACTGGAACGTACAGGAAAATTTATTGAAGAAATGTTGCCCATTTAATCGCGATGGAGTCTGAAAAATATAGTTTATAATCTTTGACCGGGAAATTTGCTGCCTACAGAGCTAAATTAGCAGTGAAACTCGAAAAAATAATTTTTGTAGTTTTTCATTCTAGAATGAATTTCATTGAATAAAAGTTGTAGAACATCATCCTTATAATTCAACTTTGAAATCAGATTGTGATTTAGACTGACCGTTTGGCTGGAATTTCATGATTCCCCCAAAAATCCAACTTCTGCTTCCCACTCCACTGAACACTCCTGTGAACAAGATATTAGTTCATCAAGAACATCAGGTAAATCAGTGGAGGTGTCAAGACTACGCTCATCACGCACATGACGAGCAGAAACAAAAGGTAGACTGCCAAAACAGATCGGCTGAGGGAACATAATTGCTTTGCAGACGCCATGATGCCTAGGCAGGAACTGTGACTATTTTTAGCACGGAGTCGTCTAAGGGGCAAAAACGGTGCCAGTTAATCACTTAAGATCGACACATACATTGTTACGCGCGCCATTCAATTTCCAAAGAGCTTCTCGTTCTCTGGCGCTGGTGTCATGCTCGTCGCCCACGTCCGAAAAAATTATATGACGCCAGCATCATAGTCATTGCTAAGGGGTTAAAGAAGTCAATCATGTTACACTGGATGTGCTTTGTATTTGTGTTGGTTATACAGCTTTCTATACACCCTCCTAAGGTGACAGGATGATATCACAACACCTTCATATCCACCATATGTGCTGTCCGAAGCAGGGTTTTGATGTTCATGTTGGTTTGTGTCTCAGGTCAGCCCGGCCTCACAGTGCGGCCATCCTCCGTGGGGTCAACTGCCCTGTCGTCCCGCCGCCGCAGCTCAGCCCACCTGCCGGAGCTCCAGGCCTTCCTGAGCGACGAGTTTGCCCGAAACAAGCGGCCAGCCCCCTCCTCCTCCCCCACTCACGATGTTACCATGGACTCACCTCAGCACAAGCGTTCCCGTTATACCTAAGAACCCTGTCTTAACGTAGCTCTGTTCTTTCAGCTTCGATTATTTTCCGTCTTCATTTAGTGCGTGCATGTGTGAATGTGAGTATGAGAGCGAGAGAAAGTATAATTTTGTGCCTAAGATGATGTAACTGCTGTTTCTTCCCCCTCGTTATCCCTTTCGTTATACTATAAATTTCATGCTGTGTGTTACGAATTCTTGAGTTATCTTTATGCTGCTCATTTATGGTTTTCCTGCTGCTGTGGGGAAAGAAAACTGTTCCCAGGAAGACATGAAGTGAACACATCTTTCCTGGGAATGGATTTCATTTGCAGTGTGCAGGATAAGCATCACGTGATGAATAAACGTACGTTACCCAAGCAAATGGTAGGCTGGCTTTACGTTTGGTGGCCGTTTGCTCAAGTCTGCAGATAATGCTGAACAGTCATTATTTTCAACAGTAGCGCAGGTGGCGGCAAGATAATTAAGTATTAGGTGAGGTGCAGGTGGTGGGCAACCCATCGCACACCTGGCACACAACACCTGCCTCTGCCTGTAATGAAGTCTTCTAGAAATGGAGTATAGTAAAGAAGTATTAATTCCCCTTCCCTGCCAGAATCTGATGTTCCAACAGTTAATACATTTTGTGCCTGTCTGTATGTATCTGAGAACACTATTTTTGTGGCTGCCTGTGAATGTGTGTTGTTTTGGAGTGAAGGTGAGCCTTGCTTCTCTTAGGGAGCACAAAGTATTGGAATGAGTCATTGGATGAGGAGTGTTGGCCCAGCAAACTGTTTCTTCCAGTATATGTATTGTACATAAATGTGTTTTGTTTTCAAGTAATTTGAGCTTTACTCATTTGTTGCAGCTTTGTTTACTCTAGAGCACACCTTGGGTGTTTAAACGTTGTTGCTTATTTTCTTCCAGTTTAGCTAAACTATTCTTTTTCATTGGAATTTTATGTTTATGAAAATAATCAGGCCAGAGAGTTTTGAGGTGTGCCTGGCTGGACAGTGGTGTGTACAAAGTTTTCTTTCCACTGATCAGCGTGTTGAGCATTGCGAGAGAGATCTCGGTGAACACTGTTGAAGTTTGTCAAATTTGATAATTTGTAGCATGTTAAAGTAGTGTTGGCCCAACACCTCATGTTTGTCATTAACTCTATTTTGGGGATAGTATTGGATGAATGGATAACATTATGAAAAGGTTGAAAAGATTGGCTTTAATTAATTCAGCTTTCCCCTTGTGGCATAATACAGATGAAAAATTAATATTAAGGGAGATGGAGAAACAATGCAAAGAGCATGATTCAGTGTTGACACTGGAGATTGCTGAAGCCTTCTTAAGAGGTGGAGAAGCTGAGTAATTTTATCCTGGAGAGCCAGGTGTGCACTTCTCTGGGGAAACAAAAGTTTTCGGCTCAAACTGGTGTGGTATGCTGCCACTGAGGTGAGGCAGTGTGATGAGTTGTGACGTAATGCAAGTGGTGAGGCGTGAGTGGTGATGAGGAGAGAGAGTGAGTGTGTGTCCCTCCCCCGGTGTGTGTCTTGTGTTACTTGAGTGCACGGATGACTTCACGTGTGAGTAATGTCTAATTTTATGTTCAAGTTTGGTTCATAATTTGTTACACAACTGTGTGAAATTAAAAATTTCCCTCATAATCTGATTTCTTTAATGCTTTAGAAAGTTGTCAGATTTTTTTAGTCATCGTAACTGCCAGTGTGAGGCAGGAACCTCATGTCTCCTTCAGCTTTATAAGGATCTGTTTACATCCTCACTGCTCTTCATGGTGAACGGTGAACACGACGAATGCTTTTTGTACTTTAGGTTCAAGTGTGCGAATGAGTGTGTGTGCCTGCGTGCATTTAGCAATTTTTTTATTATTTTTTATTATGAATTAGTCATTACTGGCCCTGTGGTAATTTTAGTGAACATTATAATAATAATCGTGGTAGTTCCCCAAGGGATGACTGCAATATTTCATCTCAAAGACAATACCTGACTGTCACTATAGCCAATGCACCCACCTCTCAGGCGTTCCGTGGTGCTCCAGTTACCCCTAAGTTTAAACAAGTTATGCTCCACTTTGTCAAGGCTCTCGGCCACCTCCCACCATTACACAGCTGACTGGATGACCCAAGGTTGTGCAAGGAAAGATCATAACTAGCACTGCAGAAGTGTTCAATATTATTATTTTTTATGTCATCATTATTGGTATTTTCCTTCCTTGCTCTGCCTATGGAAGTGACGGTTTATGATCCTTTGTTTTCTCCTTTGGCTGTATGTGTTTTGTCATCTTCCTGGGGCTTGACCTTTCTCCATCTTGCATGTGTAGGGAGTGGGAAAATTATTATTATTATTTTTATTATCATTATTATTATTACTATTGTCATTATCATCATTATTGTTGTTATTATTATTATTATTATTATTATTATTAATAATTAGAATTGACAATACAGGAAAAGAAGCCACCCTGTAAAAATAAATATTCTGTTTAGGAATGTCATTCAAATTGTATACTGAATTTGACTGAGTTGTTTATGGTTAATTAATTATAATGAGTATTTTCATTTCTAATTCTCTTCACATAAAAGATAGAGCCTCACTTTGATAATTATTTTCTATTCAGGAACTCGGACTTCAAGTTATACATAATTTTTTTCAACAATGTTAAATGGATCACAACGACTGAGGTTACTTCTATGTTGTGTGAAAGGCTGCCCGGCTGCCCTTGAGACTGAGATGACCCCAAAAAAGTGGTAATGATGCAATGCTATTGTTTCATTCAAGATGAGTTTTCTAACACTTGTTACTCCTGTCAGGTTACCTATTAATGACAAAAACACAAGATACAAAAATCATTTAGGATCAGTAGTGCAGGTGTCACTGAAAACCGGAGGCAGAGGAAGGGTATCGAGGGAAGTATCGTGTGGAGGGAAGAGAAACCTGTCGGAGGAGAGACAGCATAGCATGAAGGGGCGAGAGTCTGGAGGGAGGAGAGACGGAACTAGGGATTCCAGGAGGCTCTACAGTTTTTGCTAAGAAATATATATATTGCTATTTTTATATTACGGTGGCATTGGTATTACTACATGATTATACCTGTAAGTATTGAAATAGCAATTACTGCCGGATGAGTGTAGAGGTTCTGTGTACATAACCAAAATTGTTGATGTGTGAAGAATTGAAACTCAGTGCTTGTGGGGAATTTACTTAAACTGCTGAGAGAAGGTCTGTCAAGCCTCTCGTGCCGAACACAATTTCACTACCCCTCCCTTTTTATTTTTTATTTTTGCCATAAAGTTTAGACTAAGCAACACGATACCTCTTATATGTGTATATGTATGTATATGGATTTAGGTATATACATATATATGCTCATATATTATGCTCTGTATGATAATGTAATTACTTAGTAAGATGTTCATTGACAATTTTACTACATAACCTGCCCTCAACTCTACATGACTGTAATACATACACACACGAAGTGTCATACACTGCAATGTTGCTCATACATGCTGTTTCCACCGCTCTGGAGAGGCGCAGTGAGGCGCGGCGGCGGCCTCTTCACTGCTTGTCTGTCTGTCTCTGCGTCTGTCTGTCCCACCACCCGGCGGGGGAGGACGGCCCCCGCCCCTCCACCCGAGGACTCCGCGCCGCAGATCCCCCGCCAGCCAGGAGGGGCGCCCCGGAGCAATGCAGAACTATGTATCTCTTACAAAACTGAATAAAAAGTGCAACATATACACTCTGGCTTATTTTAGTGGAGCAGAATGATTGAGTAGTAATTATCATCTTGGTGAAGTAAGACAGTTCATTGACGGTTTTACTCCAAAACCTGCCCTCAACTTTGCATGACTGATAAAGTATATGCACGATTGTTTTACCGCTGCAGACTGATTGAAGATTAGTTACTATTATCTTGGTGAAGCATAAGCAAGCGAAACATTTTAACGGAGTATTTATAAACTCGATCTTCAATATGAGAATCTTGAATTTGGGATTCTCGGCCTCGGCATTTATGGCTGGTAATCACGAAATATAAGTAGTTTTCGCCTGTAGTTAGGATACTGAAGAGGTGTTTTGCCCTCCTGCCGAGCTTGAACCTGAACTTGAGTCGTGCACGCCACCTCGTTTAAAACATCCGCGAAGTACTTGAGAAGGTTGCGTACTATTGAAAAAGGAAAGTGTGTGAATAAGAAGAGAGGACCGAGAGGAGGAGGAAGAAGCGATACGAAGCGTTACAGGTCAAAGGAAGAAGAAGAAGAAGCCGACGTGACAACTGACAAGACGAGAAGCAGACCGTCGGGGTGTTGTGGGGCGATCGCGGTGCTGTGTTGAAAGTAGAGTGAATTTGCCAAGATATTAACATTTCATGGAGTTACTGTGCGTGGAAACAAATTAAACAAGCTCCCTGAAATACCTTCCTATTGAGTTTTAGCTGAGAACAAGAAGAAATGGCGGGAAAGGGAAAGGGAGGGTGCTGTGTTAGAAAAGACGGTAAATTTGCCAAGATATTAATATTTCATGGAGTTACTGTGCGTGGAAACAAATTAAAGCATCTTCTCGAAATGTCTTCCTATAGAGTTTTAGCTGAGAACAAGAAAAAATGGCGGGAAAGGGAAAGGGAGGGTGCTGTGTTAGAAAAGACAGTGAATTTGCTAAGATATTAACATTTCATGGAGTTACTGTGCGTGGAAACAAATTAAACAAGCTCCCTGAAATGTCTCTGTGTGAGACAAATTAAACAAGCTCCCTGAAATACCTAAAAATGGCGGGAAAGGGAAAGGAGGGTGCTGTATGAAAAATGGGAGGAAAGGGAAGGGGAGGGTGAAACAAATTAAACAAGCTCCCTGAAATACCTTCCTATAGAGTTTTAGCTGTGATCAAGGAATATGGCGGGAAAAGAGAAGATGACACAAGCACACCAAGGCTGGCCAAATATTGAAGATAGGCTGGCAGAGGACGTTCCCTTGATTGTTTGCAGGGATCATCTTGTGAGTGGTAAGTACAATCAGTATACATATGTTTATTTTCAGACGTCTCAGAATAGGGGTAATTAACCATAGTAAATAAGAACAGTCTCATCTTCTGAGTGACTATTGTAAGGGTCATCATTCTTTAACACATCGGCGTCCAAGCACACATTTCACAAGGGTTTCCTGGAGGTATTGTGCATTTTCAGGGGTATTTTTATGACCCTGGTGGTAGTTAGGGCATTGTTCTACAACATGACCGAAGCAAAAAAATCATTAAAACCCGACTGATCTCCTTTTCAGGCTATGGAGATTGATGATGTTAAGGGCGGCTGAGTTTGAAAAGAATTATCTATATAGCCTAATACCAAATCCTTAGCCTACTGCCAAATCCTTAATTAACATAACAACGTAACAAAACACATTAATTTATTTATATTCAGTACGTATCTATGTTTTATTATTCTTCATGTCGAATTTTCATAGCCTAGTCAAGTAAACACGAGGATGATATACAGTATTATACACATTTAACACCTTCCCCTCAGCTACTAGGCTACAACAGATCATTTTGGTGTTATTACAAGTATCTAATTTTAGCTTCGGTTTATGCTTAACTGTCAACGGGGGCAGTATATCAAGCCTGTGTGTGTGTGTGAGGGCAAGTATTGATTCCTTTTTATATATTTTGTGGTCTCGTCGTGTTAGAAATAAGAAGACATGTTTGTTTACGAATGAAGTCAAATGTTTATCTTTTCCTGTCAGAACGATAAGCGAAGAGATCAAGGATGGGGTGTGGGGGGGGGTGTTGCTCTCTCTCTCTCTCTCTCTCTCTCTCTCTCTCTCTCTCTCTCTCTCTCTCTCTCTCTCTCTCTCTCAGATGCTTACGTCAGACTAATGTATTTTAAAATCTTTTCGCGGGTGATTTATTTTCTCAGAGTTTCCACACATCGTTAATTTTTCCCCATTTTTTTTACCCAACCTCAGCGTCTCTCTCTCCCTCTCTCTCTCTCTCTCTCTCTCTCTCTCTCTCTCTCTCTCTCTCTCTCTCTCCCTTCCGTCCTTCCCTCCATCCCTTTGCTGGCTCTTCTCTCATCTGTTCCTCCTCCTCCTCCTCCTCCTTACCTTTCGTCTTCCTCTCCTCCTTTTCCCCTCCTCTCCCTCCCTTCCCCATCGTCTGTCCCTTTCTCCTTCCTTCCTCTCCTTTTTTGCAAGCAGTTTCTTCCTATCCTCCTCTTCCCCACCCCCCTGCTTCCCTCCTCCCTCCTTCCTTCTACCCCCTTCCTTGCATGGGTCATCGGCCCTTTCCTCCTCCTCCTCCTCCTCCTTCTACCTCGACCTTGGGCTTGTTGATTACAATGTGTGTCTCGTTGTGTGTGTATGTGTGTGTGTGTGTGTGTGTGTGTGTTGGCTATCCTTGTGCTGCTCTCATATGTGTGTGTGTGTGTGTGTGTGTGTGTGTGTTGGTTATCCTCGTCCTGGTCTTATGTCAGTGTGTGTGTGCGTGTGTGTGTGTTATGCCACTATTGGTATCAAAACAACAGGTGTAGGCTACGTATAAAACAGTTCACACACACACACACACACACACACACACACACACACCACATCACACACACCACACCACACCCATAACCTCCCCCCCCCCCACACCACCACTAACAACAGCAACAGCAGAGCCAAACCCAACAATAACCCACCCGCAAGCAACAGTAGAAGTTCAGACGTTCATCCGAGCTTTTCAATCATCTATTCGAAGGAGGCTCTCAGGTGTGAGGGCTGCGCAGGTAAATACAAATTGCCAACGTCTCCTTCACTCCGTCATACTGATGTTAGGAGGCTGAAGGATACTATAGGATTCCTGTCGGGAGCTGGAGTGAGGACGTGCGTGGGGTAGTGGTGTGGAATATTGAGGGGGCAAAGGAGGTGGAGGCGGTGGTGGAGGTGGTGGTGGTGGAGGGGGAGTAGGTTGTAAGGACAGGTGGTTGTGGTTGTGGTGAGGGTAAGGATGGCGACACGTGGATAGGGGATGAGAGGGTAAGGAGGAATCGAACTGGGTGCTGGTTGGCTGGCTGGTTGAGGGTTGTGGGTAGTGGTGGTGGTGGTGGTTGTGGTGATGTAAGTGGTATTCAAATGTAAGGATTTAGATAAAGGAAGTGCAAAATTGGCGTGCTTTAGAGAGAGAGAGAGAGAGAGAGAGAGAGAGAGAGTACTTGGAAGTCGAAAAGCAACACAAGAAAAAAGAAACGAAAAAAAAGGAATCAAATTAAGAAACAGTAGCAGCAGTAGCACCAACAGTAGTAGTAGTAATAGTAGTAGTAGTAGTAGTAGGAGGAGGAGGAGAAGGAGGAGGATGAACTGTACTCGGTATGGGGGGGGGACAGTCTGGCGCCTCCTAAACCAGCCACCGAAAACACATGTAAAAAATATCCGGTGTAGACAGGGTGAGAGAGAGAGAGAGAGAGAGAGAGAGAGAGAGAGAATTTACATCATGCCATTACTAGGAAAACAATAATGACAGGAAAGTACTGCGGTCTAGACGGTACCTTCTCGCCCTCCTCTTCAGACGAAACGGTTCTTTGGTTAATCTTGAGAAAGGGATTAAATTTTTCCTCGCCCTCCTGTTCCTCCCACCCCCTCCTCCTCCGTAAGACCTGAGAGGAAATGCTGCAAGAAGACATGGAGGGGGAGGAGGAGGAGGAGGAGGAGGACGAGGAGGAGGAGGAAGAAAGCTATTGGCGGAGAGATGGAGGTGTGTAAGAGGCGTGGCTAGAGACTGGTGGTGTAACTGGTGTTTGTGGTGGTGGTGGTGGAGGGATGATATTAGTAGTAGTAGCAGTAGTAATAGTAGTAGTAGTAGTAGTAGTAGTAGTAGCTGGGGCAGGCATCATATATGTTGAGGCAGCGTGCAGAGGTGAAGCTGTTTGATGGGGGAGGGGGCGAGAAGGAGGAGGAGAGGGGGAGATAAGTGAAGAGAGGGGAGAGGGAAGGGAAGATGAGGAAGGGGAGGGGGAGAGGAGGAAGAGGAGGAGGAAGATGCGTAGAAGGAGGAAGAGAGTAAAGGAAGGAGGTACAGAGAGGGACAAGAATTAGAGAGAGAGAGAGAGAGAGAGAGAGAGAGCTGGAACCTAGTGGCGCCAACATCCTCCATCAGATAGAATCCTGTCGCCTACCCCCCCTCTCTCTCTCTCTCTCTCTCTCTGTACCCAGTGAACCACAAACATTAAATTAGCAATTTTTGTTTACGTCTTGTTTTTATCCTCTCTCTCTCTCTCTCTCTCTCTCTCTCTCTCTCTCTCTCTGTCACGACAGATGTTTTTTATCCCTGGTTTTAAATTCTCTCTCTCTCTCTCTCTCTCTCTCTCTCTCTCTCTCTCTCTCTCTCTCTCTCTCTCTCTCTCTCTCTCTCTCTCGTGTTATTTCCTCATCTTCCTTCATGTTTCTTCATCTTTCTTATCCTGTAATTTACTTTCTTCCTCCTTCGCTAGTGCCCACATCCTTCTCTTCCTTCTTATTCTTCTTCGCTTTTCTTCAATCCCGTTCCTTATCTTTTCCCTCCTTTTTCTCTCTTTTATTTCCTTCTTTCTATCATTCTTTCCCTCTCTGTATCTTTCTATCCCATCGTCTTTTTCTCCTTCTCCTGTTGGTCCTATTCTTCAATTTCTTCTCTCATTCCTTCTTTTATCATATTTTTCCTTCTTTTTCAACATCTTTTCCCTGCGT
This sequence comes from Eriocheir sinensis, assembly GCF_024679095.1. Taxonomy (NCBI): domain Eukaryota; kingdom Metazoa; phylum Arthropoda; class Malacostraca; order Decapoda; family Varunidae; genus Eriocheir; species Eriocheir sinensis. The sequence goes on along the minus strand of NC_066546.1, from coordinate 14,712,942 downwards.
GATTTGTTCCTTGTTCTTCTCTCCATCTCTCCCTCCCTCCCTGCTTCTCTTTTTCTCTCCTGTAATTCCTTTTGTTCTTCCTCCTATTCCTCTATCGTTCCTTTCTTTCTCTTCCTTCTTTTCTCTTTCCATCTTTCTATAATTCTTTCCCTACTTGTCTATTTTTCTTTGCTTCTCTTTCTCTCTTGTTCTTGTTCTCCCTCCTCTCCATTCTTTCTCTTCACCTCCATCTTTCTTTCGTCTTCCTCTTCTTCCTCTTTTGTCCTTCCTCCCTCAGTTGCAGGTAAAGGCGACATTTGGCTCTATTTAGTGGAAGAAGAAGAAATAATAAAAAAAAGGAGAAAGTAAAC
>NC_066546.1:14695092-14707592 GCF_024679095.1 Eriocheir sinensis | reverse complement strand
TGGAGGAGGAGGAGGAGGAGGAGGAAGAGGAGAAAATTAAAAGACGAAGGAGATGGAAGAAAAAATAGAAGAAAAAAAGTAGAAGGTGAAAAGTGGAAGATTCAAAATAAAATGTGGAGCGTGGAAGAGAGAACGAAAAGTGGACTGAGGAGGAGGAGGAGAAGGGGTTGTAGAGGAGAGGCACCTCATGATCTTGGCAGGAGGAGGGGAAGGAGGGGAAGGAGGAGGAGGAGGAGGAGCGAAGGGAGGGTACAAGATAGAAGGAGGGAAGGAAGGAAGAGGAAAGATTGTAGGGGAAACATGGAGAATGCGAACCAGGGAGAGAGGGAGTCAAGGAGAGAGGAAGGGAGAAAGAGGGAGGGAGGAGAACTAGGGAGGGAGGGAGGAAGTGAAGGAGAGAGAGAAAGGGATAAAAAGAGAGGGAGGGAGTCAAGGAGAGAGAGGAAGGGGGAAAAACGGAGCGTCCAGAAAATTTTGTATTGAATGAAGATGAAATAGTGAACTGAAAGAGAACGAACCAGGGAGGGAGGGAGTCAAGGAAGGAGAGAGAGGAAGGGAGGGAGGATAACCAGGGAGGGAGGGAGTAAAGGAGAGAGAGGAAGGGAGAAAAAAGGGAGGGGGGAGACCATTTTATATTGAATGATGATTGATGGATAAGTTTGTTTTTGATTTTCCACAACAAAGGAGAAGGAAGGAGCATGATATCCCTTCCCTCAGGCAGTACAGAGTGTAGATGGAATACAGTACAGATGAAATGATGAACTGAAAGAGAGCGAGATTAAATAAAGATGGATTGAAACGCGAATATAAAGGAGAAAATGAAGACAGAATATAGAGGAACTAAGAGAACGAGTAAATAGTTAAGTTATGAAGCTGGAATGAGAGAGAATAAAATGAAAAAAATGGAAAAACGACAATAACAGGGAAATTAAAGAACTGATTAAATGTTGTAGGGAGTGAAGGTGGACGAAGAATAAAATGAAAAATAAAGAAAAACGAAAAAAACAGGGAAATTAAAGAACTGACTAAATGTTGCAGGGAATGAAGGTGGAATGAGAGAGGGGATGACCCGAGGATGAAAAATAAAATGAAAAACAAAGAAAAAACTGGAAACAAAAACATTAAAACAGAGGAATGAAAGAACTGATTAAATATTGCAGGGAATGAAGGTGGAATGAGAGAGGGGATGACCCGAGGATGAAAAATAAAATGAAAAACAAAGAAAAAACTGGAAACAAAAACATTAAAACAGGGGAATGAAAGAACTGACTAGATGTTGTAGGGAATGAAGGTGGAATGAGAGAGGAAATGACTTTAGGATGAAAAATAAAATAAAAAACAAAGAAAAAACTGGAAACAAAAACATTAAAACAGAGGAATGAAAGAAATGATTAAATGTTGCAGGGAATGAAGGTGGAATGAGAGAGGAAATGACATGAGGCTGATAAATAGAATGAAAAATAAAGAAAAAATGGAAAGAAAAACGAAAATAACAGTGAAATTAAAGAACTGACTAAGTATTGCAGGGAATGAAGGTGGAATGAGAGAGGAAATGACCTTAGGATGAAAAATAAAATAAAAAACAAAGAAAAAACTGGAAACAAAAGCATTAAAACAGAGGAATGAAAGAACTGATTAAATATCGTAGGGAATGAAGGTGGAATGAGAGAGGAAATGACCTTAGGATGAAAAATAAAATGAAAAACAAAGAAAAAACTGGAAACAAAAACATTAAAACAGGAATGAAAGAACTGATTAAATGTTGCAGGGAATGAAGGCGGAATGAGAGAGGAAATGACATGAGGATGAAAAATAGAATGAAAAATAAAGAAAAACTGGAAACAAAAACATTAAAACAGGGGAATGAAAGAACTGACTAAATGTTGTAGGGAATGAAGGTGGAATGAGAGAGGAAATGACCTTAGGATGAAAAATAGAATGAAAAATAGAGAAAAAATGGAAAGAAAAGAAAAATAACAGGGAAATTAAAGAACTGACTAGATGTTGTAGGGAATGAAGGTGGAATGAGGACTGTAATGGTCGAGGGAATGACAGGGAATGAGGAAACGCGCGCAAGTCATCCACAAACACGTGTCTTGTATGTCTTGTCACGCCTCTGTCGGTGCGTGAGCCGGCTTGGGAGGCATGAGTGGAAGGTAACAGTGGATTGCGTCACCCTTTCTCTCTCTCTCTCTCTCTCTCTCTCTCTCTCTCTCTCTCTCTCTCTGAAATTTGCAGGATGTTTGGTCATTTCAGTTCGTCATTCACCTTTTCTTTGTTTTTATCCATATCCTCTCTCTCTCTCTCTCTCTCTCTCTCTCTCTCTCTCTCTCTCTCTCTCTCTCTCTCTCTCTCTCTCTCTCTCTCTCTCTCTCTCTCTCTCTCTCTCTCTCTCTCTCTCTCTCTCTCAGTGTTTATGCTAGCCAGGGATCTGTTCTCAGTAGGCCTATGGATGCGGATAAGACGAACAGTCGGCGGATTGTGGCGGGAGGCTGTGGGGGGAGGAGGGGGGGTGGAGACGTACTGAAGAGGTGGGCAACTGGCACCCCCTCCCCCCTCCCCCCTCCCCCTTATCCCCCCCCCTCTTCCCCCTCTGATGATCGTAATGGAGGTGGTGGTGATGGTGGTGGTGAACGAAACGTTTTTGATATATTCTTTTTTTGTGTGTAAGGCCATTGTGACGGGGAAGAGCACTGAGGCAACGCGTAGCTATAGTGTATGCCCCAAGCTTTACCTTTATAGATAGTAATATACATACATTTTTGACCTCTCTTTTTGGGCACTCCTATGTACTCTATTCAGGAGCAGTAAGTAGCGGGCTTTTTTTTTTCATGATTGTTTTTTTTTCACGCCCTTGAACTGTCTCCTTTTCTGTGACAAAAAAAAAAAACTTTCTTTCCTATTATTTGCCTTCCTTCCTTCCTATTTTCTTTTCTTTTTTTCTCTCCTCCTTCCTACCAATCTATCTATCTACCTGTCTTTACACATATATATCAACATTCATTCTTATCTACCTACTTACCCGCCTACCCACCTACACATCCACTTACCCACCTACCCACATACATACATACGCACATACAAACGACCTATTCCCCATTCATCTCAGTCCCACGCCTTTCCATATTCGTTGCCATACACGGACCATACAAGGAGAGGCGAGGAGGGAGCAGCGGGAACGTAGCAGTAGTAGTAGTAGTAGTAGTGGTGGTGGTGGTGGTGGTGGTGGTAGTGCTTGTGGGGGTTAATGTGTGTGTGTGTGTGTGTGTGTGTGTGTGTGTGTGTGCGCGCTCCACCCAAATATACAATAATGTCAGTGTGAACAACAACAACATCAAGCTAAAAAAAAGAAAAAGAAAATGAATATAACAGACACCACCACCACCACCACCACTACTACTACTACTACCACTACCACTACTACTACTACTACTACTATTACTACTGCTACTAATACTAATACTACTAAGCTATCATCACCACCACCAATAGCAATCCCAGTAGTAGTAGTAGTAGTAGTAGTAGTAGTAGAATTAGCATCATCAGTAGTAATATCAGTAGCAGCATCAACAACACACCCCACCACCACCACCACCACCACCACCAACAACAACAACAACACCAACCACAAAATAAATAAGATATAAACATTGGGTCGAGATGGTCCCAAGATGGCGACAACTGTCCATCTCAGGTTTCGTACATTTTTTCTTCCTCTTCTTTTTCAAACTCTGCGCCTCGATTCCCATTAATTTTCGTACACACGCGCGAACGAACACAAAAAAAAGAAAACAACACAGAAGAAGAAGAATCACTATAATACCTTAAGATACAGTGCCATTAAGAGAGAGAGAGAGAGAGAGAGAGAGAGAGAGAGAGAGAGAGAGAGAGAGAGAGAGATCGTAAGTGCCAAGCGGGTGTGATTCAAGGTCAAGGTTTGCGACAATGGGGTGACGCCGAGAGAGAGAGAGAGAGAGAGAGAGAGAGAGAGAGAGAGAGAGAGAGAGAGAGAGAGAGAGAGAGAGAGAGAGGACATCAGGTGAGAATAAAATTAATGGACTGAGGTGACACACACACACACACACACACACACACACACACACACAAACCTCGTCACCTCTTCCTCCTCCTCCTCCTCCTCCTCCTTCTCCTCCTCCTTCTCCTCCTCCTCCTCCTCCTACAATTGTTTCATAAGAGCAAAGGGAAATGAGGAAAGGAGAAGAAGGTTTTAAGAGCAATAAAACCCACCAAACACAAACAGAGCAGAGAGAGAGAGAGAGAGAGAGAGAGAGAGAGAGAGAGAGAGAGAGAGAGAGAGAGAATGAAAATATTTGATTCGTGGACGGAAAACTGATAAAACCTGTTGATGTGAGGAGAGCCGAAGTGATCTAAGAGTGAGACAAGACTGATTTAGGAGTGAGACAAGATTGACGGATGACTAAGATAAGACTTACACTGTATACATGACAGGCGGGAGACGAGACTGAGACAAGGGTGAGACGAGACTGAGATAAAAATGAGAAGAGAGGGAGATAAAGAGTGAGATTAGACTGAGGCGAGACTGAGACAAGATTAGAAAGAGGGAGTGAAAAAAAACATATCAAGCGCATAAATGAGAATAATGATAACGATGATAATAAGAAGAAGATGAAGAGAAAATGAAAGAGAAAAAAAATAGTAAGGAGATTATCATTTAGCTTCTTTATTATTATTATTACTATTATTATTATTATTATTATTATTATTATTATTATTATTATTATTATTATTACTCGATTTTTATTGTTCTTGTTACTGCTGTTGTTGTTGTTCTTCTTCTTCTTCTTCTTCTTCTTCTTCTTCTTCTTGTTCTTCTTCTTATCATCATCATCATCATCATCATTACGTTAGATCTTATTTCTTCTCCTTTCTTTCTTTCCTAATCAACTCTCATTCACATTTCCTTTGATGTGTATTTTCTTTTGAAGCTTCGGGTCAACATCTCTCTGTTTGTGGTGGTGGTGGAGGTGGTGGGACAGAGAGGATTATTATGGTGTTGAAAAGCTAGTGGTGGTCATGTTGGTACTCTCATTGGTGTAGGGGAGAGTGGCATTGTTTGTGGTGGTGGTGGTGGTGGTGGTGATGGTGGTGGTGAGGCACTGCATGTGTATCTAAATGTGATGTGGTGTTGATGTCGGCGTTATTGGCTTGTTATTGGCATTCGTTTTACTGTAGTGGTGTTGATTTGGTGTTGATTTCTTTGTAGTGGTATTGAAAGCTCCGTACTGGTGATGTAATGGTGTTGAAGGGACTATACTGGTGTTGATGGCTCTCTTCTGGTGTTGTTGGCACTAAAAATGTGTTGTTGGCACTGTGGGGTGTTGTGGTGGTGTTGGCGGTGGCACTTACGGGCGTCAGTGGGTGCCAATCCGTGACCTTGGTGAGCACTGGGTCAGGAGGCACTGCTGAATGGTTCACACACACACACACACACACACTAAAGAGTAACGATTTTGAGCTACACTTATGTAATGAAATGTGTGTGTGTGTGTGTGTGTTTGTGTGTGTGTGTGTGTACCAGTTATTTCCTCAGGTACACACGCACATCATTTACGTACACGTGCGTTTACTACACGTGGAAGAAGTGTACATATCGTTTTGTGTGTACGTAAAGATAGGGGTGGTGAGAGAGAGAGAGAGAGAGAGAGAGAGAGAGAGAGAGAGAGAGAGAAAGAAAGGTCTGGGCATGCAGGGCGTAAGATATGCAAGTCAGAAGGCGGCTCGGCGGACAAACTTTGAGAGCAGAACAAGTAGACAAGCAGGGAGGGGGCGGCGGGGCGGGGGTGGCCGGCGCCGGGCGGGGGGCGGGGGCGGCTGGCAGCGGGCGAGGCGGGGAGGGCGGGAGGCCGGGGGCGAGGGAGGGCCAGCCAGGCAGCCAGCAGAGGAGGGGAAGCGAGAGAAGCAACGTCGGGACGGGCCGCCAGTGTAGTGTGGGCAGTCGGAGCGATAGAACGGAGCGCCACAAGTAGCGAGCATCATGCGTGTGCCAGTCGTGACCACCAGTCCCCCGAGCCCCTTGCCGCTCCCCCAAGTCCCCGCCCGCAGCCCAGCCCCCGTCAGCCCCGCCCCTGCCCCAGACATGTGACTCTCTGGCGCCGTAAGTCACCTGTTCGTCCGCCTCACTCACGTGTGCGAAGTTTCCATAGAGCGCGTGGCTCGCCCCAGGTGAGCCCAGGGGATCCCCCGGGCTCGGCCGGCTGCCCAGGTCACCGCCGAGCCGTGCGAGGAGCCGCAGGTCACTTGCCTCACCTTGCTGGCAGCTAGGTCACCGGAGAGCCACTCTCCCTGCCCCCGAGAGCCACCGCGAGCCACATACCGCCCCGGGAGCCAGGTCTCTCCAGACAGCGCTGGCAGCCCGGCCGCGCCGGGACGTGCCGCCCGTCAGGTCAACAGCAGCAGCAGGCGCCGCGAGGTGTCAGGGGGTCAGCGCGTCGCCGTGCAGGGCGCCACAGGCCAGTGGTCACAGCCTCGCCCGGCGCCTGACCTCTCCTGGACCAGCCAGCCGGCAGCCTTGACCCTCGAGGCCCCGCCGCCACAGCTCATTAAGGCGGCGCTCCATGCTGCCTCAGCCCCGCGGCAGCCACCCCGCCGCCGGGAGGCGCTGAGCAGGAGGGGAGCAGTAGGCGAGCAGGGCCGCCAGCAAGGCAAGGCAGCAGCTGCAGCGTGTGTGGCAGTGTTGGTGTTGGTGTTGGAGGTGTTCTTGGTGGTGGTGGTGGTGGTGGTGGTCTAGGGTTACAGGCAGCAGCGGCACACCTCCAGTCGCCCCCACAACTGTGTCCCAGCACGTGGGTCCCCCCCCCGCCCTTCCCCGTCCCGTGCCGCCTACCCCCCCCTACCCCTTACCCGGACCCCTGCGGTGGCAGTGCAGATAGTGAAGTGCCAACTCGTGGCGTGTGGCTGCGGGGCGGAGTGAGCCGCGGAGAGGTGTGGCGCGGCGGGTGGCTGGCCCCCGGAGGCCCCCACGTGAGCACCCGCCGAAGGGGCCGTACCGCCACCTGTGAACCCCGGCACGACACAAACAGTGCGTGTGTGTGTGTGTGTGCGTGCGTGAGAGAGAGAGAGAGGCCGCGGCGTCCGTCAACACCGCCGCCGCCGACCAAACCAGTCGCAGCCAAGGTCTGCCTCCCGTCTGCCTAACATTTGTGTAGCGGCGCGTGCGACAAGACCTTACAGTTATCCCGCGATCTGCCGCCCAGCGTGACCCCGAGGCGGCCCGCACACGCCCTTCACGCTCGCCCCCCCTATGGCCGCCGCCGAGGAGCGAGATAAGAGGCGGCGAGAAAAATAACGACTCGGCGGGAGGAGGAAAAGTGATTAAGGACTCGGGATCCTTATTAATCAGTGATCTTGACCATCCCAACCATGAGGTGGAGTAGGCGTGGCGGAGGAGGAGGAGGAGGAGGGGAAGAAGGAGGAGGAGGAGTAGGAGGAGGAGTAACAACAACAACAACAGCAACAACAACAAGAGCAACAGCAACAGAAAGAAGAGGAAGAGTAAGAAGCAGATCCTGGTGGTGGTGGCGACCCGCGGCCCTACTGGTGGCGGTCCTGGTGGTGATGGAGTTATTGGTGGTGGTGGAGTCGACGCCCCTCCCCAAGCCCAAGGGGAGGGGGGCTGCCCGGGGGGAAGATGAGGCCGCCGGGGGGAGAGGAAAAAGTCTTCGCCTCAACGCCAAACACGAATGGAGAAAAAGACACAGGAAATCATCAGGTGAGTGCGTGCGTGCGTGCGTTCGTGTGTATGTGTGTGTGTGTGAGGGAAAGGGTGAGTGAGTGAGTGTTTGAGTGTGTGAATAAGTGTGTGTGTGTGTGTGTGTGTGTGTGTGTGTGTGTGTGTGTGTGTGTGTGTGTGTGTGTGTGAGGGAAAGGGTGAGTGAGTGAGTGTTTGAGTGTGTGTGTGTGTGTGTGTGTGTGTGTGTGTGTGTGTGTGTGTGTGTGTGTGTGTGTGTGTGTGTGTGTGTGTGTGTGTGTGTGTTTACCTGGATGACATATAACACCTATGTATTTCTCTCTCTCTCTCTCTCTCTCTCTCTCTCTCTCTCTCTCTCTCTCTCTCTCTCTCTCGAAATAGATAAAAATAGAAATAAATAAGAAAAAGCGTGAATATGAGAGAGAGAGAGAGAGAGAGAGAGAGAGAGAGAGAGAGAGAGAGAGAGAATGTGTATCATTTTAAACTTTATGGCATTTCAGAAATATAAATGATTTGGAGTGTGTGTGTGTGTGTGTGTGTGTGTGTGTGTGTGTGTGTGTGTGTGTAAAAACGATAGTGTATTATGATAAGAGTGGAGAGAGGGAAAAAGAGCCCTCCTCCTCCTCCTCCTCCTCCTCCTCCTCCTCCTCCTCCTTTTTATTCTTATTCTTAATCTTTGCTTATCATTCACTTTTATCTTGTTTTTCTTATTGATTATTGTCCTATTTCTATTTCTAGTACCAGAGTAGTAGTAGTAGTACTAGTAGTAGTAATAGTAGTAGTAGTGGTAGTAGTTTTTGATATATGTTGTCCACTATTTTTTTCCTTCTTCTTCTTCGTCTTCTTCTTCTTCTTCTTCTAATTGTATCATCAGTAACTATAACCTCAGTGTTCATATCCTCCTCCTCCTCCTCCTCCTCCTCCTCTATCATTGCACTTTTATTTATTTGCAAGTTTTTCTTCTCACGCAATACAGAGAGAGAGAGAGAGAGAGAGAGAGAGAGAGAGAGAGAGAGAGAGAGAAGGCGAAAGAATGAATGAATGGAAGAAAATATTACACACAAGGATGAAGTCACCCATAAATAAAGAGAGAGAGAGAGAGAGAGAGAGAGAGAGAGAGAGAGAGACAGGTTCTGAAGTTCAATAGGGACCTCATAATTACCTTGCTCCAGACCTTCATTATAGCGCCATGACATCAAACACGCATTTAGAGAGAGAGAGAGAGAGAGAGAGAGACCCCCTACTTGTATTTAGCGTGAGAAGTGGATGCTGTGTTGTTCTCTCTCTCTCTCTCTCTCTCTCTCTCGGTGTGATAAAGCCATTAGCTCTCTCTCTCTCTCTCTCTCTAATAATCTCTCTCTCTCTCTCTCTCTCTCTCTCTCTCTCTCTCTCTCTCTCTCTCTCTTTATGCATCTTCTGCTTTTTTTTATTGCGAAGGAAAGAATAGTGAAAAAGTAGAGACATATGAGGATTAGGAGGAGGAGAAGGAGGAAGAGGAGGAGGAAGAGGAGGAGGAGGAGGAGGAAGAGGAGGAGGAAAAGGAGATGACGAGTAGCAGGTCTAGCTGAAGGAAGTTTTGGAGTAGGAGTGTGAAGAGGGAAATGAGAGAGAGAGAGAGAGAGAGAGAGAGAGAGAGAGAGAGAGAGAGAGAGAGGTTGATTAAGTGGAAACGAAAGCACTCTTCAGCCAATCATTTTCATAGAACTTATCTTACTACTACTACTACTACTACTACTACTACTACTACTACTACTACTACCACTACTACCACTACTACTACTACTACTACTACTACTACTACTACTACTGCTACTACTACTACTGCAAGTCGTACCCAAGCTGTAGTTCAATTAGTCGCTCCACCTACGCCAAAACCATCCCAAAGGTAGTAATTTCAAGATTATGTAAATAAGTAAAAAAAAAAAAAAAGGAACGAAAATTAACCTGGGAGTCGTTTTGAGATTATGTAAATTAAACAAAAGAAAAAAAACAAAAAAACAAAAAACAAATCGACATTCTGAAAACTTGTATCGGACGGGTTTTAAGAAGCTTCGTAAGTTTTGCCTTCACCCCATTACCTACAAATGAGATTATAATGAAGATAGATAACACTGATTGCCGCCAAATTAATCACATAATGAGATGAGGCGAGCGTGCACTGTTACCCACCCACACACACACACACACACACACACACACACAGCTCAGGATACCCTTTTTTTTTTGCCTAGTGGTCAGCCCCCAAACTGCGTCTTAGACAGGGTTAGGGAGAGAAAATCAGGAAGTGTATCTCTCTCTCTCTCTCTCTCTCTCTCTCTCTCTCTCTCTCTCTCTCTCTCTCTCTCTCTCAAAATTTGCATTAATAACATAAGAACATAAGAGTCTGCAAGAGGCCGGTAGACTTGTACAAGGCAGCTCCTTTGAACCTAAGCTCCCGTGTATCTAATCCCACTTAATATCGCTGTTCATGAATTTATCTAATCTATTTTTTAATGTAGAACTGTTTTGGCACTCACCACATGACTGCTAAGCCTGTTCCACTCATCCACCACCCTGTTAGCAAACCAAATTTTGCCTATGTCCCTGTTGAATCTGAATTTATCCAGTTTAAACTCATTACTTCGTGTCCTACCCGGTTCTCTTACCAACAAAACCTTATGAATATCTCCCTTATTATAGCCCATCATCCATTTATTAACCTCGATCATGTCTCCACGCACCCTTCGGCTTTCTAGGGAATGCAAATTTAACTGTCTGAGTCTTTCCTCGTTTCTTTTTTCTTATTGTTTCTCTCTCTCTCTCTCTCTCTCTCTCTCTCTCTCTCTCTCTCTCTCTCTCTCTCTCTCATACATATTAATCGTGTTTATTTAGCTTCTGCATTAATTTCTCAAGATTATTTTTTTACTCTTAACTGCGTCTTAAATATCAGTTTAAAAATAATGGTGTCAGGGTATCGCTTCTGTATCAGCTATATGAATTTGATATTACACGCCCACTATTTTATTTTAGTATTCCATTATACTTAACTTCATGCGAGGACTGATGCTACGGAGATGAACACTGAGGCCACGTTCACCTACAGCATATGCCTTAAACTTTACTTCTGCATTAGACCAAAAAGCTTAAGAATGAGGTGAAGAAATAGGAGAAGGAGGAGGAGGAGGAGGAGGAAGAAAGAAAGATAGGGAAGTGTATAGAGGAAGAGGAGGATATTATGAAGAAGAAGAAGAAGAAGAAGGAGGAAGAGAAAAATGAGGAAAGAAAGATAGAGAAGTGTATAGCTATAAGACAAAGGTGAGGGTTGTATGAGGAAGAAGAAGAAGGAAGAGAAAAATAAGGAAAGAAAGATAGAGAAGTGTATAGCTATAAGAGAAAGGGGAGGATTGTATGAAGAAGAAGAAGGAGGAAGAGAAAAATGAGGAAAGAAAGATAGGGAGGAGTATAGCAATAAGAGAAAGGGAAGAATTGTATGCAGAAGAAAAAGGAGGAGGAGGAAGATGAGGAAAGAAAGATAGAGAAATGTATAGCTATAAGAGAAAGGGAAGGAGTAAGGGAAGGAATGGATGAAGGAGGAGAAGGAGGAAGATGAGAAAGATGAGGAAAAGAAAGACAAGGAAAAGTAGGAAAAGAGAAAGGAAGAGTCAGGTCAAAGGTCATTTCTGTTATTACTTTTTCCTTCCTTCCTTATTTCTTTTCCTCCTACTTTTCCTCTTTTTCTTCCTTTCCTTCCAGTTTTTCCTCCGCCTCTGCTATAAGTTGCACCATTTTTACCGAGAGAGAGAGAGAGAGAGAGAGAGAGAGAGAGAGAGAGAGAGAGAGAGAGAGAGAGAGAGAGAGAGAGAGAGAGGTACAACACACACACACACACACACACACACACACACACACACACACACACACACACACACACACACACACACACACACACACACACAAACGTACACACTAGAGAAAGTCGTGGCATCAAGGGAAGAGCCAGAGGGTGCCAGGGAATGTGTGTGTGTGTGTGTGTGTGTGTGTGTGTGTGTGTGGCCCCCTGGCGTGGGTTTTAGTGTGTAGGGTAACAATTACACACACACACACACACACACACACACACACACACACACACATGGATTGTTTGTAAATGTTTGGCCCTATCCTTTCCCCTCTCTCTCTCTCTCTCTCTCTCTCTCTCTCTCTCTCTCTCTCTCTCTCTCTCTCTCTCTCTCTCTCTCTCTCTCTCTCTCTCTCTCTCTCTCTCTCTCTCGTATATTCTCTCAGGTTGTTTTTACTTCACCTAATTTTTCGTCAACAAATTTTCCTTCATGTTTCTTTCTTTCTTTTTCCTCATTCTAACTTTTTTTCTTCTTTTCTTCTTTTCTTCTTTGTCTTCTTTCCCTTCTTCATCGTTATCATTTTCCCTTTTTTTGTTTTCCTATTTTTTGTCTGTCCTTTCGCCATTCTTTTCCTTCTCTATCTCTTTTTTCTTTCCTCCTTTCTTTTCTATTCTCTTCTCTCTCTCTCTCTCTCTCTCTCTCTCTCTCTCTCTCTCTCTCTCTCTCTCTCTCTCTCTCTCTCTCTCTCTCTCTCTCCTGACTCGCCTTGTCACAGGAGAATATAACTTTTAATTTTTTTCCTTCTATTTTTATTTTCCCGTTCCCCTCTCCTCGTCAAACCCTTTTTTTTTGCCTCTTCTTTTCTCCTTGCTCCTCCTTTTCCTCCTCCTCCTCCTTCTCCTCTTAATCTTCCTCCTCCTCACCACTTAGTCCTTTTCCTGTACCTTATCCTG
>NC_066546.1:14657592-14685092 GCF_024679095.1 Eriocheir sinensis | reverse complement strand
TTATTTCTTCCTCAAATTCACTTTCTCTTCATTCAGTTTTTTTTGTCAGTCTTTTTTTATTGTCTCGTGAGTTTGATTTCTATGTTTTTTCTCTCCATTTCAGGTAAGCAGTGAGATTGTCCTTGAAAACGTCTTGACTAATTGGATTGTGGACAGGTAAGGTAAGATTGTGCTCTCTCTCTCTCTCTCTCTCTCTCTCTCTCTCTCTCTCTCTCTCTCTCTCTCTCTCTCGTGTTATTATTATTATTATTGTTATTATTATTATTATTATTATTATTATTATTATTATTATTATTATTATTGTTATTATTGTTGTTGTTGTTGTTGTTGTTGTTAATTTAGGACTAAGCCGGACGGAATGAAAAGAAAAATGAAAGAAAAGAAAACAAAGAAGGAGAAGAAGAACAAATAAAGACGAAACAAAGATTGAAAAAAAAAGAAAACGAATAAGGAGGAGAAAAAAATAAAGAAACAAAGAAAGAAGTGAAAGAAAAAAGATAAAGAAAGAAGGAGAGAAGTAAAGGGAATATGAAGTAACGGTGATAAAAAAGAAACAATAATAAAAGGAAATAATTAATAAAGTAAATAAGGAGGAGGAGGAGGAAGGAACAGAGAGAGAGAGAGAGAGAGAGAGAGAGAGAGAGAGAGAGAGAGAGAGAGAACTAGAATATAAACGAAACAAAATAAAAGAAGGGAAAAAAGAAAACAAAAAGAAGAGAACAACAAGAAAACAAAACAAACATAAAATAAAGAATGAAACAAGAGAGAGAGAGAGAGAGAGAGAGAGAGAGAGAGAGAGAGAGAGAGAGAGAGAGAGAATATAAACGAAACAAAATAAAAGAAGGGAAAAAAATTAAACAAAAATGAAGAAAACAACAAGGAAACAAAACAAACAAAAAATAAAGAATGAAACAAGAGAGAGAGAGAGAGAGAGAGAGAGAGAGAGAGAGAGAGAGAGAGAGAGAGAGAGAGAGAGAGAGAAATGAAGAAAACAACAAGAAAACAAAACAAACAAAAAATAAAGAAGAAAACAAGAGACAGAGAGAGAGAAAGGAAAACAAAAAGAAAACGCGAAAAAACAGCAAGAAAACAAAACAAACAACAAATTCAGTCAACGAGCAAAAAAGTCGCAGTCACGTCAACCTGTCACTTAGTTTCCTCGCCTCAAAAACATTTCTTTCCTTTTTTTTTCCCTTTTTTTCCCTTTTCCTTTTTTTTTTTAATTTTTTTCCCTGAGTGAAGGACATAGTGCCGGGTGGTCTCTGCTGCTGTTTCTAGGCACACACACACACACACACACACACACACACACACACACACACACACACACACACACACACACACACACACACACACACACACACACACACACACACACACACACACACACATTCAGAGAGAGAGACACCCAAACCTCCAATATTTTTTATCAATCTTTCCTTTACAAAATCTAAAGTCTTTATTTTCTGATGATTTATATATTTTTTTTCTAACCTGCAAAGTGGATCTAAGCTTCCAGTAAATGAATCTCTCTTTTAATATTGATTTTCCCCTCATAGTACAGCATTTTTTTTTTTTTTGTCTCGTGGCGTCAAGTTCTTCTTCTTCTTCCACTTTCCTGTTTATTATTTTTTTTTTAACTTCCACAAAATAATAAAAACGTAAAGACTCTCAAATTGACTTTAATCGGAGGAACACCAATCTTCAATTTCAATTCAACAAGCTCCGTAGTTCAACTTTTTATTTTTTTCATCTTGGCGTCAGCTTAAAATTTCTCTTCCACTTTCCTGTTCATCATTATTTTTTTTTTACTTCTATAAAAAAACGTAAAGACTCTAAAATTGACTCTAATCGGAGGAACAACAATTTTCTCGGCTTAGATCACCGTCGAATCGGGTTAAGCAAACGCCGTGCAGAACACTTCATGCGCCTGGCTACTCGCTAAGACCGGCATTATCAGACGCTGCCACCTCCCACATCATCCACTTCCTAAGAGCGAAGGGGAGATCAATCGGCTTCTAATGCGTGTTCTTTTAGGTTCATGGTACAGAAGAAGGGTCAAGCTACCGCCGGGGTTATAAAACTACATCTTGAAATGCTCAGAACTCCTACGAAAGCCTTGTCAAATAATTGTACTTTAGCGGCGAAATGTTTAAAAATATGGTCCCTGTTCAGACGCTGCCACCTCCCACATCATCCACTTCCTAAGAGCGAAGGGGAGATCAATCGGCTTCTAATGCTTGTTCTTTTAGGTTCATGGTACAGAAGAAGGGTCAAGCTACCGCCGGGGTTATAAAACTACATCTGGAAATGCTCAGAACTCCTACGAAAGCCTTGTCAAATAACTGTACTTTAGCGGCGAAATGTTTAAAAATATGGTCCCTGTTCAGACGCTGCCACCTCCCACATCATCCACTTCCTAAGACCGAAGGGGAGATGAATCGGGTTCTAATGCGTGTTCTTTTAGGTTCATGGTACAGCAGAAGGGTCAAACTACCACCGGGGCTCAAAAAACTACCCCTGGAAATGCTCAAAGCTCCCTCGAAAGCCTTGACAAATAGGTGTTCTTAGGAGCCATTTCTACTTCGTTTTCACCTCTCGCCTCAACGCTTAACTATGCCGAATGAAAAGGAGATCAGTCGAGTTCTAATGAGTGTTTCTTTAGGTTCATGGTACAGAAGAAGGGTCAAGCTACCACCTGGGCTCAAAAAACTACCCCTGGAAATGCTCAAAGCTCCCACGAAAGCCTTGACAAATAGGTGTTCTTAGGAGCCATTTCTACTTCGTTTTCACCTCTCACATCAACGCTTAACTATGCCGAATTGAAAAGGAGGTTAGTCGAGTTCTAATGAGTGTTTCTTTAAGTTCATGGTACAGCAGAAGGATCAACGTTTTCACCTCTCACATCAACGCTTAACCACAGTGCGCTTAACTATGCCGAATTGAAAAGGAGGTTAGTCGAGTTCTAATGAGTGTTTCTTTAAGTTCATGGTACAGCAGAAGGGTCAAACTACCACTGGGGCTCAAAAAACTACCCCTGGAAATGCTCAAAGCTCCCACGAAAGCCTTGACAAATAGGTGTTCTGAGGCGCCAGTCTGTTTAAGGATTTCAACACGTGCGTCTGGCGGCGGCGTCGGGTGAAGTTGTCGTACGTCAAAGCATAATTATAACGTTGTCAGGCTATTATATACTCTTCGGCTTCTTGCTGTACGGGCACAAAATTACGCTTGAAGTCATCCTGTTATTAGTGTTATCTGGAGACAGGGAGAAGGAAGAGGAGGGAAGAGGAGATGAGGCAGGGAAGGAAGAAGAGACGGGAGAGACAAGGAGGAGGAGGAGAGATGATGCAAGGAGGTAAGAGAAGCGTAGTAGTTTTATATACAAGTTTAACGCAAGAACAGAAATTATAGACTTGAGAAGAGAGGCAAATATACGACCAGAGAGAGAGAGAGAGAGAGAGAGAGAGAGAGAGAGAGAGAGAGAGAGAGAGAATGCTTTACCTTTTACGTGTTGATTGGAAAGAAAGAAAAAAAAAGAAGAAAGAAAACAGACAATATTAGAAAAGAAATATATGGTGTGCTTGCATCTCATTCTTAATAATAATAATAATAATAATAATAATAATAATAATAATAAAAAACAGACTAAAAAACAAGAAGAAAAAGAGTGAAAAAAACACCGCGAAGCCAAAATCGAATCATCAACAACAAAGAAAATAAAATAAAACGAAAAATATGACTGACTGACGCCTTGAAAAAAAAAAGAAAATATGTGTATAAATAAATAAATGAATGAATAAAATGAAAGGAATAAAAAATACAAACTCGAAAATCTTAGCCCTCCTCCTACCCCCCCTCTCCCTCCTCTCCTACCAAAAAAAAAAAAAGAGAGACGAAACAAGAACAACAACAAGAAGAAGATTATATATAAGTCCCAAATTGTAACTCCCTACCTTATATAAAAAAATAGGAAGATCAAACAAAAACAACAACGTCTCCCTCAAAAATAAGGTATAACACCCTTCCTCTTTAGAAAATATCAGGGAAATCAAACAAAAACAACAACAACAACCCCCAAATAAAGTATAACACCCTTCCCCTATATAAAAGAAAAGTAGTAAAATCAACCCCAAAAAACATCCACACTATAAAAAGTTGTGACCACCTTTCCCTATATAAAAAAAAACCCCAAAAACAACAATCCCCCCGAAAAAAGTTGTGACCCACCTTCCCAAAACAACAACCCTCCCCCCAAAAAAGTTGTGACCCACCTTCCTCTATATAAAACAACAACCCAAAACAACAATCCCCCCCGAAAAAAGTTGTGGCCCACCTTCCTCTATATAAAACCACAACCCAAAACAACAATCCCCCCCGAAAAAAGTTGTGACCCACCTTCCCCTACATAAAACAACAACCCAAAACAACAACCCGCCCCCCCAAAAAGTTGTGACCCACCTTCCCCTACATAAAACAACAACCCAAAACAACAACCCTCCCTCCAAAAAAGTTGTGACCCACCTTCCCCTACATAAAACAACCCAAAACAACAACCCGCCCCCCAAAAAAGTTGTGACCCACCTTCCCCTATATTAAACAACAACCCAAAACAACAACCCGCCCCCAAAAAAGCTATGACCCACCTTCCCTTAAGTAATAAAACAACAGAAAACAACAACCAATAACAAGAACAACCCCCCCCCAAAAAAAGTTAACCCCTTCCCCAATAAAAAAAAAATCAGAAAAAACGTAAAAAAAAGAACAAAACCACCTCAAAAAACTACCCCCCCCCTTCCCCCTTATAACAAACACCTTACCCCCTTAATCAAACCACTTCCTCTCCCTCCTCCTCCTCCTCCTCCTCCACCCCCTCAAAAAATATAAAACAGAGAAGATAAAAATTTGAGCATACAACTTAACTTTAGTGTTCGCTTCACAGGCCGAGACACGTCGTTAAGAAATTGAGTGACGACGTAATGGACTTGTGAGGGTGATCCAGGGTGACAGATATTGCTTGAGATTAAGGGGTGAAGGAGCAGAGGGGGGTGGGGGGGGGGAGGCTGGGGTGATGGAAGTCGGTGGAAAGTTGGTCGCTGGGGTGAGAGTGAGGAGGTGGGATTTTGTCTGTGTGTGTGTGTGTGTGTGTGTGTGTCTCTCTCTCTCTCTCTCTCTCTCTCTCTCTCTCTCTCTCTCTCTCGCATTCTTTTTTTTTCCTTTTTTTTTCTTTGTTTATCTGGGTCGTTAACTGGTTCTTGTAGTTTTGGTCTTCTTCTTCTTCTTCTTCTTCTTCTTCTTCTTCTCCCTTTCCTCCTTCTCAAACTTTCTCTCCATTTCTTCCTCCTCCTCCTCCTCCTCCTCTATCTTTTTCTCCTTTATAACTCCCCTCGTTTTCTCCCTCCTCCTCCTCCTCCTCCTCCTCCTCCTCCTTGTCCTCTGTGATGTTCGGAAGGGCGTTTTCCTTGTTCCTCTTGCGTTTCTTCCTCCTCCTCTCTTCCCTCGTCCTTCCCTCCTCCTCCTTCTCCTCCTCCTCCTCTTCTTCTTCTTCTTCTTCTTCTCTTCTTACTCCTACTCCTTATCCACCATTTCTTTATCTTTTTCCCATTCCTCCTGCAATGATTGTAAGAGGAGGAGGAGGAGGAGGAGATGGCGATGCAGCAGTTCAGAATGGATTGGAACATGATGGAGTAGAGGGTGGAGGAGAGTGGAAGAGAGAGTGGAGGAGGAGGAGGAGGAGGAGGAGGAGAATATGGATAGGAACATGATGAAGGAACATAAGAACACACAAAGAAGAAGGAGGAGGAGGAGGAGGGGGAGGAGGAGGAGGAGGAGGAGGAACAAGTTGAGAAATATGAGGTGAAGGAGAAGAAGAAAGAGAAGGAGTAGTTGAAGGGGGAGAAAAAGAAGAAGGAGGAGGAGGAGGAAGAAGAGGAGGAGGAGGAGGAGGAGGAGGAGGCAAACTACGTCTATGAATATATTAACTTAACAATAACACAAGCCGTGATGGTATACACAAAAACTAGCTCACAGGTAAATGTGTGTGTGTGTGTGTGTGTGTGTGTGTGTGTGTGTGTGTGTGTTAACCTTCGGCAGATTGTACAAATGAGAATTTTTATATTTTTTTATTTCTCCTTATCCTCGAAGTTTGAGAAGGAAAGGAAGGAAGGAAGGAAGGAAGGAAGGAAGGTGAGAGGTGGAGGGATAAAGAAGGAAGGAAGGAAGGAAGGAAGGAAGGAAAGACGATTAAGAAGAAGGAAAAGTGAAAAAAAAGAATGAAGGAGAGAAAATTAAGAGAGATGAAGGAAGCTGAAAGACTACGAAGGAAGGAAGGAAGGAAGATTAAGAAGAATGAAAAGACGGATAGAAAAAAAGAAGAGGGGATTAAAAGGGAAAGAAAGGAGTGAAAGGGAATGAGAGAAATTAAGTAATATGAAATGGTTTGGAAGGAAAGAAGGACAAAAAGAAGGAAAGAGAATTTAGAAGGGAAAGAAAGGAAAAGGAAGGAATGTGAGAGAGATAACAGGAAAGGAAAATACCAGTGAAAGAAACCGATAAAGAAAATAACGTAGAGAGGAAAAGGAAAGAAAAACAAAGCAAGCGAATAGAAGGAAGAGAGGAAGAGTTGAAGGTGGAGGAAGAGGAAGGAGGAAACAGATAAGAAAGGAGAAGGAGGGAGGAGAGAAGGGAAGAGAGAGGAGGAGAGGAGAAAGAAAGGAAAAAAGAGAAAGAAGAAGATTGGGGTGGAGGAAGAGGAAGGAGGAAACAGATAAGGAGCGCATGGGAGAGAAAGGAGAAGGAAGGAAGGAAGGAATAGGGAGAGAAGGAGAGGAGGAAAATAGAACATGGAATAGATAAAAGGGAAGAACAGAGATTGGGAAAGAAGGGAAGGAAAGGGTAGGTGAGGAATAGGGGGAAAGAAATGGGGAGAAAGAAACAGCGAAAAAAGGAGAAATAGAGATTGAAAAAGAAGGGAAGAGAAGGATAGGCAAGGAGTGAAAGAACAAAAAAAAGAAGAGAAAGAAAGAGCGAGAGGGGGAGAAACAGAGATGGATGAAGAAGGGAAGGAAAGGGGAGACGAAATGAAGGAGTAAATGAAAGACGAAAGGATGAGAAACACGATATAGGGGAAGGTGACGAAATTGCAATGAAGGGATAACGTAAAGGAGGGAAGGAAATATGACGTAACCGGAGGATGTACTACGTGAGAGAGAGAGAGAGAGAGAGAGAGAGAGAGAGAGAGAGAGAGAGAGAGAGAGGGGGGTCTAAACACACAATGCGCAAGACGTAGACAATTTATTATCTTTTTCTTGCTTATTTTTTGCCATTAAGAAAACCATTACTTTCTTTTGCTCTCAACGAGGAGATTAATCTTGAGAGAGAGAGAGAGAGAGAGAGAGAGAGAGAGAGAGAGAGAGAGAGAGAGAGAGAGAGAGAGAGAGAGAGAGAGAGAGGTCCTTGCCTAGGGTAGATCTGATAAGATCCTCATGGCGCCAACTGTGTGTGTGTGTGTGTGTGTGTGTGTGTGTGGACAGGTCAACCACCATCACCACCACCACTACCACTACTACTACTACTACTACTATTCTCAACAAACTGCTACTACTCATTTTGCATCTACATCCTACTACTACTACTACTACTACTACTACTACTACTACTACCACCACTACTACTACTACTACTACTACTACTACTACTACCACTACTACTACCATAACAGAATCACTACCACTACTTTATATTCCATTTCGCAACAGCCACCACCACCCACAACCACCACCATCACCACCAGTATTTCCTTTCCCGCTCCACCTCCACCACCACCACCACCAGGCTGTCTCCATCCCTGGCCTTTCCACTTCATTTTGTGGTGACTGTTTTGCTTATCTTCGTCACCACAAGAGGAGTGTGTCCACATTATCACCACCACTACCACCACCACCTCCACCACCTCCACAGACATCACCTTTACCTCCGCCTCCACAGCCTCCACCACCACCACCACCGGCGCCATATTTATACGTATTTAAATATATATACACGTAAACAGGTGCTTTTTTTTACTACTACTACTACTACTACTACTACTATTACTTATTCCACAGTAAACAAACTCCTACTACCTATTTTGCAACTACTACTACTACTACTACTGCTCTCTCTCTCTCTCTCTAACTACGCCACACGTTGTCAACCTGGTATACGCTTTGCCCTGTGTCTTTTTCTACGGCGTCTCTCTCCCTCTCTCCCTCTCTCTCCCTCCCTCCCTCCTCGCGGCGTCCTTCCTGTCTAGCATACGACCTTGACGTCTGCGTACCTCTCCCTCCCTCTCCCTGTCCCCCTTTCCTTCCCTCTCCCTCCCTCCCTCTCTCTCTCTCTCCATCCCTCTCCGTCCTATCGTGTCTCTCCCTCCCGCGCTGAGAGAGTTTTTGGACCAGTGACAAATATCTCAACTATAGTTTATTAATGTATCGTAAGAGTAGCAGTAATAGTAGTAGTAGTAGTGGTGGTGGTGGTGGACTTAGGTGGAAGGGGAAAAAGATGAAAAGTAAAGGAAAAGAAAGGGAAGGAAAATATGAATGGATATACAGTGTGGCGCAGTTTAGGGAATGGTCAAGAAAAAGCTGCTTGTGTTGGTGGTGTTTACGAGGGTCATTGTGTGGCATGTGCTGTTTTGCGTTGCGAGGTGTTGCTTTCTGAGGCAAGGTTAGGTTAGGTTCGTGTGTGATTGTCGGTTTGTGTTGATGTTTATGGGTTCATTTTGGTTGAGTGCGTTTTGCGGTTGTCTTTCCTTGGGTTGAGTTAGTTTGCAAGGGTTGATTTGTTTTTCCTTGGGTTAGGTTAGATTAGGTTAAGTTCGTGTGTTCGTGTGTGTGTTGTGTGTGTCTTTGGGTTCATTTTGGTTGAGTGTGTTTTGCGGTTGTCTTTCCTTGGGTTGAGTTAGGTTGTTTGGGTTGATTTGCGTTGCGAGGTGTTGCTTTCTTGGGTTAGGTTAGGTTGAGTTCGTGTGTTTGTGTGTGTGTGTTAATTTACGTTGAGTGTGTTTTGCGGTTGTCTTTCCTTGGGTTGAATTAGGTTGCGTGGGTTGATTCGTGTTGTGTTAGGTAAGGTAAGTTTAGGTTAGGTTAAGTTCGTGTGTTCGTGTTTGTGTGTTTGTGTTTTGGGTTAATTTAGGTTGAGTTCGTTTTGCGGTTGCTTTTCCTTGGGTTGGGTTAGGTTAGGTTAAGTTCGTGTGTTCGTGTGTTTGTGTGTGTGTGCTTTGGGTTTATCTAGGTTAAGTGTTGGGTTAGGTTGCCCGTGCTGTTTGCTGTTATGTAAGGTTAGGTTAGGTTCTTCGTCCGTGTGTGTGTGTGTGTGTGTGTGTGTGTGTGTGTGTGTGTGTGTGTGTGTGTGTGTGTGTGTGTGTTTTCTTTCTGTTTTTGCTTTTTATTGTTTTTCTTAATCAATTTAATGTTTTCTAAGATTTTGTTGTCATACTTTCCCTTCCCGTCTTTTTTTCTCTTATTTTCCTTTCGCTCTCCGTTTAATTATATCGTTCTTTATTTTATATTTGCGTCTCAACAACAACAAAAAACAAAAATCACCTCATTCTAGGATTTTTATTTTTTTTGTTTTTTTGACTTAATATAGCGATTCTTAACTATTTTCTTCCTTTGTTTTGTCTGTCTCTCACTCTTTTTTTTTTATTAACGTATTTTGAGTCGGTTAAGTCTGGGTTGTCCGTGAATAATTTTAGGTCGAGGTAAATCGTGTATATTATTATTATTATTATTATTATTATTATTATTATTATTATTATTATTATGTTCTTTATGTTCTTTTTATTTTATTTTAGGGTTTATACGCGTTTACGAGAGAGAGAGAGAGAGAGAGAGAGAGAGAGAGAGAGAGAGAGAGAGAGAGAGAGAGAGAGAGAGAGAGAGAGAGAGAGAACAAAAGAAAAAGAATGAAAGAATGAAAGAGGGAGAATGGAAGGAAAGATAAACGAATGACGAGAGAGAGAGAGAGAGAGAGAGAGAGAGAGAGAGAGAGAGAGAGAGAGAGAGAGAACAAAAGAAAAAGAATGAAAGAATGAAAGAGGGAGAATGGAAGGAAAGATAAACGAATGACGAGAGAGAGAGAGAGAGAGAGAGAGAGAGAGAGAGAGAGAGAGAGAGAGAGAGAGAGAGAGAGAGAGAGAGAGAGAAGAAAAAAAACGATGAAAGAATGAAAGATAATGGAAGGAAAGATAAGAAAGATAAACGAATGACGAGAGAGAGAGAGAGAGAGAGAGAGAGAGAGAGAGAGAGAGAGAGGCGAGGAAAAAAAATACACCAGCAAAATCTTTTACGCCTGTCACCCGCTGTCGGTTTTGCTTTAAGAAAACAACATTTTTTTCTTCACATTCTTGGGTTCGATTAAGTGATTTTACTCATTTTTGGGAGAAAGATTGTTTATATATACTTATTCTCTCTCTCTCTCTCTCTCTGTATATGGAGGCGACAGTGGTGTTCGATTCTCCGTCTTGTGGTCTTGTTACATAATATATTCGATCGGCGACGCAACGTAGATTCCCGGACCGTCTGGCGAAGGATTTGTGGACGGGGAACCGATTTATGAGTCTGTCCGTCTGTCTGTCTGTCTGTGTGTCCGTCTGAAGCCGATTTTCATGGTCTTGTCTGTTTGGATCCGATTCTAAAGTTGTATGTGTTTGGAATCTGTCTGTCTGTCTGTCTGGAATCTATTTATGAAGTTGTGTGTGTGTCTGTGTGTGTGTGTGTGTGTGTGGAGGTGATTCTTGAAGTCTTCTGTCTGTCTGTCTGTCTGTCTGTCTGTGTGTGTGTGTGTGTGTGTGTGTGTGTGTGTGTGTGTGTGTGTGGAGGTGATTCTTGAAGTCATCTGTCTGTCTGTCTGGAATCTATTTATGAAGTTGTGTGTCTGTCTGTGTGTGTGTGTGTGTGTGTGTGTGTGTGTGTGTGTGTGTGTGTGTGTGTGTGTGTGTGTGTGTGTGGAGGTGATTCTTGAAGTCTTCTGTCTGTCTGTCTGTCTGTCTGTCAAAGATGAAGGAAAGTCTCAGGCATTGTTTTCATTGTTATTTTTTTTCCCTCGTTTCCCTCAAGATGCTTCCTTTCCCTCCCCCTTTTCTTCTTTTATCTCACTTTCTTCCTTCTCTTCTTTTCTTTTTTCTTCATTTTGATCCTGCTTTTGTTCCTCGTCTTCCTCTTCCTCTTTGTTCTTTCTTCTTCTCCTTCCTCTTCAACTTTTCTTTCTTCTTTTTCTTCAACTTCATATTCTCTTCTTCTCCTTCTTCTTCTTCTTCTTCTACTTCTTTTTTTTCCTCTTCTTCAACTTCATATTCTCTCCTTTTCCTTCTTCTTCTTTTTCTTCATCTTCACCTTCTTCTCTTTCTTCTTCTTCTTCAACTTCATATTCTCTTCTCCTCCTCCTTCTTTTTCTTCCTCCTCTTCAACTTCATCTTCTTCTTCTTCGTGTCGCATCAATATCAGGTAATCATAAGTGACTGTCATCTCGCTGCTCACATCCTCCCCGGCATCATTATCTTAAGTGCAACAAGTCAGGCCTTTGCAATATTACCATCTCCTCCCCTTTGACTTTGAGCCGCGGCGAATAATATCATAAAGGTAAAGAGATTCCGATCCGATGCCGATACAGACGCTCACTTCCTTATACCGAGTCGCATTCCTCTGCCTCCTCGTCTGAACTTAAGCATCACGAGTTTAATGTTTTCCTCAGCCATGTCTTACGCTTATCATTATTATTGTTTTCCTATTGACATCAGAAGGGGGAGAGATTTATTGTTTCTTGCTCCTGAAGTGAAGGTAACGAATGCTGATGCCCTTTGTTGCTCTTTGATTTTTTTTCGCTTTTCTCTCCTCTGCATTCTCATATTTTTCCTCATTTTCTTCCTCCGCTTCTTCCGTCTCATATTTTTCCTCATTTTCTTCCTCCGCTTCTTCCTTCTCATATTTTTCCTCATTTTCTTCCTCCGCTTCTTCCTTCTCATATTTTTCCTCATTTTCTTCCTCCGCTTCTTCCTTCTCATATTTTTCCTCATTTTCTTCCTCCGCTTCTTCCGTCTCATATTTTTCCTCATTTTCTTCCTCCGCTTCTTCCGTCTCATATTTTTCCTCATTTTCCTCCTCCACTTCTTCCTTCTCATTATTTTATTTTTTCCCTACTTTCTTCTTTTCTTCTTTTCTTCTTCTTTCTTTCTTTCTTTTGTTGTTGTTTTGTTTTTTGAGGCAAACCAGATGCACTCGCTCTTGCTCTTGCTGTACATGTGACCCGTTGGAGAGTCATATCAGTCAGTCTTGGTCTCGGTCTGGGTTGGGAGTCGGTTCCGTTGGGGTGAAGTATAGCCTTCGTAACGGCGCTTCTGTCAATGGCTTTTGTTTTTTTGTATTTTCACTGCGGGTTCTGGTCTTGTATTCAATTTTTTTGTTGTTGTTTTTTGCCAGATTTTATACAGCAGTTCTTTTTTATCCTCAATGTGTTTTAAGTTCTTTTTATTGTTTGTTTTTTCGCCAGATTTCATACAGCAGATATTTTTTTATCCTCAATGTATTTTAATTTCTTTTTTTTGTTGTTGTTTTTTGTCAGATTTCATACAGCAGTTCTTTTTTATCCTCAATGTGTTTTAAGTTCTTTTTATTGTTTGTTTTTTTGCCAAATTTCATACAGCAGTTCTTTTTTATCCTCAATGTATTTTAATTTCTTTTTTTTTGTTGTTGTTGTCTTTTGCCAGATTTCATACAGCAGCTCATTTTCTCATCCTCAGTGTTTGTTTTCTTTGCTGAATAAAAAAAATAAAAAACTCTCCCAAGCTCCCGTCAGAAGGTTAAAGGTATAAGGAATCTGCCTTTGTTTCTTTTGCTTATAATTTCCACGTCGAGTTCAGAAGAGCAAGAAGAAAAAAATAAACAAAAATAAAAGTTCCTCCACCACATAACATCATTCTTACATCACTGACAACAAAAGCCAAACACGAAGAAAAACAAA
The DNA here is from genome assembly GCF_024679095.1 of Eriocheir sinensis. NCBI lineage: Eukaryota > Metazoa > Arthropoda > Malacostraca > Decapoda > Varunidae > Eriocheir > Eriocheir sinensis. The sequence goes on along the minus strand of NC_066546.1, from coordinate 14,672,096 downwards.
ACAAAATTTCCAACGTTATCATTATTAAGCTGGTCAAGACAAGGCTGGTCTCACGCTCTTCTAATAAACATCCATTCAGACTCAAAACAACATCATATTATACCTCTAACGTCTGTCATAACCACATAACACCTTCCTTACATCACTAACAACAAAAGGCGAGTATGAAAAATAATATCCAGCGTTATCATTATTAAACTGCTCAAGACAAGGCTCATCTCACACTCTTCTAATAAACATCCATTCAGACTCAAAACAACATCATATTATACCTCTAACGTCTGTCATAAACATATTACACCATCCTTACATCACTGACAGCAAGGGAAATAGCATCAGAACACACTCTTACGTCGTCATAATTAACCCGATCAAGATAACTCCAACCTCTCCCTCTACCAGCCACATGACGCCTCGCTTCGCTCATGAGGAAGAGGTTGAGCAGGAGGAGGAGGAGGAGAAGGAGGAGGAGGAGGAGGTTGAGTCACAGCTTATTATGGAGCAGTGATAGACAGGAACGGACAGCGATGAAGTCACAGTGTACCAGGGTTCGACTTTGGGAGGGCAAGGATTAGGAGGAGGAGGAGGAGGAGGAGGGGGATCGAAGGAATGCGAAAAGTAATGCAGGATTGGAGAAAAAAAAATACAAGAATGGAGGAAGAAGTGTTCGGAGTATTGGAGGAGGAGGAGGAGGAGGAGAACCGCAGGAATGAGATAAGAAATACAACTGAATGAGAAACAGGAAGGGAAGAAAGAATGATGAATGCAGGAATGAAGGAAGGAGAGAGAGGAATGTTGGAGGAGGAGGAGGAGGAGGAGGAACGTCGGTGAAGTGCAGGAATAAAATAAGGAATGGAGGAGATGAGGAGGAAGAGGAAAGATATTGAAACGGAAGAAGAAGAAGAAGAAGAAGAAGAAGAGATAATCGAATATATATAATGAAGTGAACGGTCAGAGATTGGAAGGAAGAAAAAAAGGAAGAAAAGAAGAAAGAAAAAAGAAAGGAAGGAAGGAAGGAAGAAGCGAAGGAACCACTAAGGAAACCATGAATGAAAGAACGAAGGATATGATGAGGAGGATGAGGAGGATGAGGATGAGGAGGAGGAAGACCAAAAAGAAATCCGCAAGAACCTTTACTGTGAGGGAGGTGAAGAAGGAGGAGGAGGAGGAGGAGGAGGAGGAGGAGGTGAATAATGTCCAACAAGCAGGAGGCACAGAGAGAGGAGGAGGAGGAGGAGGAGGAGGGGGGGTAATGGATGAGGGAGACGGGAGAGGAGGTGCAAGGGAGTGGCTTCGTACGGTCACACAACCAAAGAAGTTAAGTTTTTAAAGACGTGCGATGAATGTGTGAGTCGCTAAGTACTTCCCCTTAAGTCAACACGCCGGAGTGGCCTGCTTGAGGGCGCCAAGGACAGGAAAGTGGCTGCTAGGGGGAGGGAAGGACGAGGAAGTGAAGACGATGAGGGGAAAAAAATCGTAGAGAGGATTTAAAGGACGTCCCAGAAAGGAGAATAAGTTACTAGCGTCAAGAAAGATCGTAGAAAGTTAACTGAAGGCGCCAAGGACAGGAAAGTGGCTGCTAGGGGGAGGGAAGGACGAGGAAGTGAAGATGGTGAGGGAAAAAAAGGATCATAGGAAGGATTTAAAGGACACTCAGGAAAGGAAAATAAGAAAGAAAGATCGTAGGAAGTTAACTGAAGGCGAAGGACAGGAAAGTGGCTTGCTGGGTGGAGGGAAGGAGGGAAGGACGAGGAGGTGAAGACGGTGAGGGAAAAAAAGGATCATAGGAAGGATTTAAAGGACACTCAGGAAAGGAAAATAAGAAAGAAAGATCGTAGGAAGTTAACTGAAGGCGCCAAGGACAGGAAAGTGGCTTGCTGGGTGGAGGGAAGGAGGGAAGGATGAGGAAGTGGAGACGGTGAGGGGAAAAGGATCGTCGGAAGGACTTAAAGGACACTAAGGAAGGGAGATTAAGCTACTGAGTAAACAAAGATCATAGAGGGAGTTTTAAAGGATACTAAGGAGAGGAGAGTGAGCAAATAGGGTAGAGAAAGGACGAGGAAGTGAAGACGCTGGACGGTGAGGGAAAAAAGCACCGTAGGAAGGAATTATAGAACACAAAGGAAGGGAGATTAAGCTACTGAGTAAACAAAGATCATAGAGGGAGTTTTAAAGGATACTAAGAACAGGAGAAAGAATGAGCAAGTTCAGAGCTTTTAAAGGACGGGAAGGAAAGGGGACCCAGCTTATAGGGTACAGAAAAAACAGAGGAAAAGTAGATATAAAGAAAGCATCGTTTGGAGTGTTTACAAGCGAGCCAAGGACAGACGAGTGACCTGCTAGTGGGAGGAAAGGGCGAGGATGGATGAAGGAAAAATCAAAACAAACATCATAGGAAGGTGTCCACGCAAGCCATTGATAAGAGTGAATTAATAGAGGAAGGAAAAGACGAGGCAGTGAAGTTAGTGGAGGAAAACATCGTAAAGAAGCGATTTAAATTGGCCAAGGACAGGAAAGTGAGCTGCTTGGGTGTGAGAGAGAGAGAGAGAGAGAGAGAGAGAGAGAGAGAGAGAGAGAGAGAGAGAGAGAGAGAGAGAGAGAGAGAGATTGATTTATTGATTGAAACTTTTATTCACAAACACATCTGTGAAAAAGACTTCGAGAGAGAATGCATCGCAGAAAGGTATTTAAATGAGACTACTAGAAAAATATAAGCTGTCTACGTAAAGAAATAATGATAATGATAATGAAAATGACAATACTAAGTAGGTCATTTAAAAACACCAACAATATCATGACTACACTTTATGATCCCTTAACGCACCATTTTCCAGAGTGTTTCGTTTTGCTTCCAATTTTCGTTCAATGAGAAACTATGAAGATACTTTTTTTCGCCGTGTAGATACTTTTTGTGCCGCGTGTACAATGTGAGTGCCGGTGTTGTCGCGGCGAACCTGACATAGCTGTGTTAATTGTGTGTCTGTGTACCTACAACGGGCCGGGGAAAGCGTGTGTGTGTGTGTGTGTGTGTGTGTGTGTGTGTGTGTGTGTGTGTGTGTGTGTGTGTGTGTGTGTGTGTTTTGTATATGTTTCGTTATCTACTTATCTATCTATTTATCTGTCTATCTATCTATCAACCTATCTATTAGTGTGCGTATATATTATGTCTTGAATATGGTCAGTAAAATTCATGTATCTTATCTGTTTATCAATCTATTTGCGTGTGTGTGTGTGTGTGTGTGTGTGTGTCAACTCTCCCAACACACACACGAGTAAGCACATCCCCATTTTTCTTATTTTTTTAACTTTTTTTTATTTTTAGACAGACACATAGCTGGGCGACTAGACGGTTGAAAAAAAGGAAAAGAAAAAAAAAAAAAGCCCTCAACAGCATCTTGGCGCGTCTCCTTCCATCCCCTTTGTAAGCCGGACCGTGATTGGCTGTCTGTCAGAGGGAGAAAGGCGGTGATTGGTCCGTTGTCAGAAGGGAGATAAAGTGATTGGCTGGGGGTGGAGGGCGGGGTGCGTGCAAGCGGTGGTCTGATTGGCCGCTTGTTCAAGAGGGAGAATATTAATGTTAGATTTTTTTATTTGTTTATCTTATTCCTGCGTTGTGTATTGGTACTGCGCAGCGCGTGTGTGTGTGTGTGTGTGTGTGTGTGTGTGTGTGTGTGTGTGTTTAAGATCAAAGGGTTCGTTCATGGGTGTAATGAATGATCCACACACACACACACACACGCACTTCATTCATTCCATTCATTTGCTCCTTCATGTCTACATCGTGAGTCATGTGTGTGTGTGTGTGTGTGTGTGTGTGTGTGTGTGTGTGTGTGTGTGTGTGTGTGTGTGTGTGATGAAACCGTAAGTTGATGGCGTGAGCATTTAGTTTCATTACTATGTGTGTGTGTGTGTGTGTGTGTGTGTGTGTGTGTGTGTGTGTGTGTGTGTGTGCTGAAACAGTAAGTTGATGTGTTGTGCATTTTGTTTATTTTCTATGTGTGTGTGTGTGTGTGTGTGTGTGTGTGTGTGTGTGTGTGTGTGTGAGTGTGTGTGTGAGTCATCGTTTTCCACAGTCATGGGTCAAAAGGTGAAGGAACGTATTCTCTCTCTCTCTCTCTCTCTCTCTCTCTCTCTCTCTCTCTCTCTCTCTCTCTCTCTCTCTCTCTCTCTCTCTCTCTCTCTCTCTCTCTCTCTCTCTCTTCTACTACAACCGTTACTACTAAAAAAACAACAACAACAACAACAACAACAACAACAACAACAAACTGGACATCCCTCCCCCCTCAAAGAATAAAAAAAATCTACTTGCAAACGAATCCAATCCAGAATAATCCAAGAAAATCTACCCTAATCCACAGGCCTCAGAAGACACTTACCTCTCCACCTTACCTTACCCCCTTACCTACCTACCTACTTTTTTTTATAGCTAAGGAAACAGCTCAAGGGCAACAAAAAAAGGTTTAAAAAAAAAAAGCCCGCTAATCGCTGTTCCCACAAAAACAAGAGTAATAAGTGGCCAAAAGAGAGGTCAATTTCGGGAGGAGAAGTGCGTCAACAAACCACGATCTTAACCTTCTCTGACCTTACGTACCTTTTATTTATCTAGCCTTTCCCTACCTATCAACTTTACTTCCTCACCTAACTAAGTAAACAAACCACGATCCTAACCTTCTCTGACCTTACGTACCTTTTATTTATCTAGCCTTGCCCTACCTGTCAACTTTACTTGTTCACCTAACTAAGTAAACACACCACGATCTTAACCTTCCCTGACCTTACTTACCTTTAACTTATTTAGCCTTTCCCTACCTATCAACTTTACTTCCTCACCTAACTAAGTAAACAAACCACGATCTTAACCTTCCCTGACCTTACTTACCTTTAATTTATCTAGCCTTTCCCTACCTATGTACTTTACTTGTTCACCTAACTAAGTAAACAAACCACGATCTTAACCTTCTCTGACCTTACTTACCTTTTATTTATCTAGCCTTTCCCTACCTATCAACTTTACTTCCTCACCTAACTAAGTAAACAAACCACGATCTTAACCCTATCAACTTTACTTCCTCACCTAACTAAGTAAACAAACCACGATCCTAACCTTCCCTGACCTTACGTACCTTTTATTTATCTAGCCTTGCCCTACCTATCAACTTTACTTCCTCACCTAACTAAGTAAACAAACCACTATCTTAACCTTCTCTGACCTTACTTAACCTTTAACTTGTCAAGCCTTTCCCTACCTATCAACTTTACTTCCTCACCTAACTAAGTAAACAATCCACGATCCTAACCTTCACTGACCTTACTTAACCTTTAATTTATCTAGCCTTGCCCTACCTATCAACTTTACTTCCTCACCTAACTAAGTAAACAAACCACGAACTTAACCTTCTCTGACCTTACTTAACCTTTAACTTGTCAAGCCTTTCCCTACCTGTATACTTTACGTGCTCACCCATCTACGTAAACAATCCACGATCTTAACCTTCTCTGACCTCACTTACCTTTAACTTATCTACCCTTGCCCTACCTATCTACCTTTCTCAACCACTTACCTATTCCTACCTAATTATATACACCACGAACTTAACCTTCTCTGACCTTACTTACTTTTAACTTAACCAGCCTTTCCGTGTCTATCTATCTTTCTCAACCACCTACCTTTACCTACCTACGTGGCTGTCTAACTAGGTACTCTTCCACTAACCTAAGCACTACCTCAGCTCACCTCGCCTCATCTAACCCAGCTAGACCGGCGCACAATAACAAAAAAACGACTTGCCGCTCTGTTCCGGGTCACTGCCTTTATAAATCTCGCTTCCTCTATCGCCCCACCATCGCAACACGCACCCAAGCCTCCAGGACGCCGCTAAACAGACGCGCAGATACCTTTTTCCTCTCGTTTTTTACTCCTATCGCTCTCCACCACCGCCGACATGTCTCCGCCTCCTCCTCCGCCGCCGCTGCACCTCTCCCTCCGCGTCTCCCTCCTGCCCGTTGTGTTGTGTAATGCTACGTCTCTTGTCTGGCTGTGAACTTGCCGCCGCCCCTCCCTCCTTCTCTTCCTCCGCCTCCTCCTCCTCCTCCTTTGTCGTCCCTGCCACCGCCGCCGCTGGACTCGGGTCGGTTTGACTTGATCAGAATTCGAGCACCAAAGAGTGAGTTACTTACTTTCTTTACCAAAATCTCTGACTAAAGGAGTTATATTTTTAAGGGCTGTTAATAATTATCCAGGTAGGTGCGGGGATCGTGTTTCTTAATGGTCCCTCTAAGCGAGAAAAATGAGAAAAAGTCATCACTCACGCAAACCATTTCATAATATATATCAACGCATTTGTGATCAGTTTATGCATCAGGTATTTTTGGGGGTTTATATCATGGCAAAAATGTGGCCCGTCGCTGGTACACGGTAAAGCCACAAATTTGGCCCGTCGCTGGTACCGTGTGTTCATACAAACGAATATTTTTTTTTATCCTACAAGTGCATTCTCATAAGCTTGTAGGCATCTTTTGATTTACCGTACTCTATTTTTTTTCACCAAAGGAAAATAAATCTTTGCTCGTTCAAAGAAAAAAAAAAAAAGAGATGGGAGACTTTTACATCCAAGTCTTCATGTTACGAAAAAAAAAACACCATGATATTGCAAGTGCATTTTACGGCCTCGACAGATGATATTGCTTGGAAGGTTTACTACGAAAGAAGAGCATTTTACGAGCGCGCGCAGAAGTTAATGAAGGTAACTAAACCATCCACTTACCTTTGCAACACACGGAGAGGAGTGAATAAACTATGAACGAGAGCAGAGTACCATGACACCTTAGGAACGGTTTGAAGCAGTGGGTCCTAAACATAGGGAAGGAGGGGGGCGTTAGTAATTTCCAAGGGGGACTTTTTTTTCCACAGCATCATTCTCTCCTGTCTCTCAGCATCTTTCTCTCCCGTTCCCTCGTATCTTCCTCCATTTCACAGGATCAGCATATTTTCACAGCATTTTTTCACAGCATTTTTTAACAGCATTTTTTAACAGCATTTTTTCACAGCATCCTTCTCTCCTTTCTCTCAGCATCTTTCTCTCATGTTCCCTCGTATCTTCCTCCATTTCACAGCATCAGCATTTTTTCACAGCATTTTTTCACAGCATTTTTTAACAGCATTTTTTCACAGCATCCTTCTCTCCTTTCTCACAGCATTTTTCTCTCCTGTTCCCTCGTATCTTCCTCCATTTCACAGGATCAGCATTTTTTCACAGCATTTTTTAACAGCATTTTTTAACAGCATTTTTTCACAGCATTTTTTAACAGCATCCTTCTCTCCTTTCTCACAGCATCTTTCTCTCCTGTTCCCTCGTATCTTCCTCCATTTCACAGCATCAGCATCAGCAGCTTAAATAGAAGGGACATGAAGGCACAAAACAACGGCAAACTTTCAGAACGGTCATAAAACTACCTCTGCAAATGCCCGAAACTCCTAGGAAAGCCTTGTCAAATGTGGATCCTTGGGCGTCGATATGTTTGAGGTTATGGCTCTCGACTCCTATCTCATTTTACAGTATAACATTTTTTTTATCGGTTACACTTCATCCACATCCAAGAATCGCACTAAACTCTTATCTCATATCCGGGTATACTAAGAAGAAAGAATAATATAACATCGAGGTTTGTAGTTCTTATATTTTGGGACAGTCGCTTTGAGTGGGACGGTGAATTGGTCTTGATTCCACGTATATCTTTGTTTAATCCCCCTCTAGAGTCACACAATACCATCTCGCATTCCCGCAAACAAAGAAGAGAAAACATAACATCGAGGTTTGTAGAACTTATATTTTTGGACAGCCGTGTTAAGTGGAACGAATTCAGTCTTGATTCCATGTGTATCTTTGCGTCCTTACCTTAATTCCCATCAAGAGTCACACTAAACCCTACCTCACCTTCCCGTAAAGAACGAAAAACATACTGCGGTTTGTATTACCTTAACCTAGGACGGTGAATTCGGGCTTGATTCCACGTGTATCTCTCCGTACTTACCTAAATCCCCCTGAAGAGTCACACTAAACTCTACCTCACCTTCCCGTAAAGAACGAAAAACATACTGTGGTTTGTATTACGCTAACTAGGACGGTGAATTCGGGTATGATTCCACATGTATCTCTCCGTACTTACCTAAATCCCCCTGAAGAGTCACACTAAACCCTACCTAACCTTCCCGTAAAGAACGAAAAACATACTGCGGTTTGTATTACTCTAACTAGGACAGGTGAATTCGGGTATGATTCCACTTGTGTTCCTCGCCAGCTCCGTCCATCGCGGGTTGCGGATCACGGTGTTCTTGGTAAGTGCCTATCATTTGGCGCCTTGGGATATCTTCTTTCTGCCTGCTCGCTGGAATGAAGTTGTGTAATGGGATGATATTAGAGGTTGCTGGTCTTAACACCCCGCCACCACTTACCCCTCCCCTCCCCCGTCTCTCTCTCTCTCTCTCTCTCTCTCTCTCTCTCTCTCAGATGGATAGGTTGATAGATGAACCCATCAAAGCAAATATTCAAATAGATAGATAGACAGATCCACTCTACCAATTACCGAGAGAGAGAGAGAGAGAGAGAGAGAGAGAGAGAGAGAGAGAGAGATTAAAAAGAACAGGTTTAGAAGAAGATTAAGGAAGAAGATATGAAGAGACGACATCAGAAAGAGTTTTGGGCGTCGCCTCTAAACATCTCCTCCTCCTCCTTTTCCTCCTCCTCCTCCTCCTCCTTCGGTAGAGACACGCCCTTCGCATCTACGTCCCTCTCAGTTGCCTTTTGTCTTACGTAAAAGGAAGCCCCTCGTCTCTCTCTCTCTCTCTCTCTCTCTCTCAAATACGCAACATTTTGAACCAATCTTACTCATCCTTGTGTGTGTGTGTGTGTGTGTGTGTGTGTGTGTGTGCACATGGGGCATCAATCACTCCCTTGTACGCGTATGACACAAGGTCCGCCACTGAATGACGTCACGACTTGAGTATGACGTAACACCGGCTGATTATGCCATTCATTCGAGGCTCAGGAGGAGGGGGTGGGGGGGGAGGAGGAGGAGGAGGAGGAGGAGGAGGAAAGGATGGGGAGGATGGATGCCTGGTTGGAGGAGAGAGAGAGAGAGAGAGAGAGAGAGAGAGAGAGAGAGAGAGATACTGACGCTTGTTGGCAAAGAAAAGAGAGAAAGAGAGAGAGAGAGAGAGAGGAAAGGAGTGAGGAGGAAGGAGGGAAGGAGAGAAGAAGGAAGGGAGGAGGGATTGTTGAGAGAGAAGGAAGAAGACGTATAGAGGAAGGAGAGACAGGGAGAGGAAGGAAAGGAAGAAGAGAAGGAACAGAGGAAGGAAGGAAGGATGGAGGGAGGGAAGGAGGAGACAATACAAAGCCAGGTAGAAGGAAAGATGATGATGGTGATGAGAGAGAGAGAGAGAGAGAGAGAGAACACGCCCTCACCCGCGTTTCTTGCGTGGGTTACCAGTGCCCAAACAAGACTATTTCTCTCTCTCTCTCTCTCTCTCTCCTTTCATTTCCTCATTTAATTTCTTGCTTTTTACTCCTATTTTCTTTTTTTTGTTTTTGTTTTTGTTGTTTTTATTTTCACTTATCTAAGAAAATTGATGATAGACGAATGATTTTTTAATATTTTCTTTTTCTTTTCTTTTAATTTTCTATTTTTTTTACTCCTGCGATTATTTTTCCTCCTCATGTTCATCCTTAAGGCGTGACTCAATAAGGATCAAAATGTCTTCTTCTTCTTCTCCTTCCTCCTCCTCCTCCTCCTCCTCCTCCTCCTCCTTCCTCCTCCTCCTCCTGAGCGAGTCACTGTAAAAAAAATAAAAAATAAAAACTCACGACCCTTTTTTTCCATCGCCATTTTAGGTGATTTTCTCATTTTCTTGATGAGGGTAGATGACTTACTTTGGCACACTCTCTCTCTCTCTCTCTCTCTCTCTCTCTCTCTCTCTCTCTCTCTCTCTCTCTCTCTCTCTCTCTCTCTCTCTCTCTCTCTCTCTCTCTCTCTCATCACCCCACACACACACACACACACACGCGTCATCTCGTTCAAGCCGTATTCTCATTTTTTTTTTCTGTATTTTCTTCCTTTTAACATTTGCTTGCTTTAATATCCTCCATAATATTCCCTGGTAAGAGTATTAATATCCCTCTCTATATACTGTAAGATCTGAATGTGTTCCCTTCTTCTAGTTTCCTCACCTAAATCACATCAGCCTTCATTTCCTAACAGTTCACAAATTTCTATCTTCCATTGTTCTCTAAAATAAGTGTGTGTGTCGCCTTCCTTCCTTCCTTAGTTTCCTCACCTAAGTCACATCAACCTTCATTTCCTAACAGTTCACAAATTTCTATCTTCCACGGGGTTGTTTTACTTAATTAACCGTCAAGCTCCACGGGGTTGTTCTCTAAGTTAAGGTCTGTGTGTGTCGCCTTCCTTTCCTTCCTTTCTTAGTTTCCTCACCTAAGTCACATCAACCTTCATTTCCTAACAGTTAACAAATTTCTAAGTTCCACGGTCTTGTTTTACTTTACCTTCAAGCTCCACTAGGTTGTTCTCCACTAACCTTAAGGTCTGAGTGTTATTTTTACAACAAAGGAGACAGCTCAAGGGCACAAAAAAAAGAAAATAATAAAAAAGCCCGCTACTCGCTGCTCCTAAAAAGAATCCAAAGAGGTGGCCGAAAGAGGTGTCCTTCCTTTCCTTCCTTCCGTAGTTTCCTCACCTAAGTCCCACCAACCTTCCTTTCTTAACAGTTCACACATTTCTAAGCACCCCGTGGTTGTTGTCTCTCTCCTTCAGTGTCCGTCGCCGCGTCGTATGCTTCCCTCACCGTGAGATTCAAGCTGGATTTTCCTCGTGTATTTTTCCCCCTGTCTAAAGTGGCGTCATTGAGGCCAGTTTTCTGTGGCCCTAAGCGTCGGTGATGAGCCCTCGTTACGACAGGCAAAAATGTTGAGGAGGAGGAGAAGGGGCCGAGGAGGAGGAGGAGGAAGTTGAGAAAAAGAGGAAATTTGGAGGAGGAGGAAATGGAGATAAAGAGAAAAATTGGAGGAGGAGGAGGAGGAGGGAAAAAATGTGACGTGAATGTGGTGGATAGAAGGAATAGGAAATATGTAAGGAAGGAAGGAAGGGGGTGGCGAGGAGGAAGGAGGAAATGTGGAAGAAGAGGAGGAGGAGGAAGAAGGTGAGAAAAAAGTGGAAAAGTTGGAGGAGGTGGAGGTAAGAGGAAATAAATGTTGAGAAGGAAGAAGGGAAGGAAGGATGATTAGGGAATAATGAAGATAAGGAGAGGAAAAAGTTGAAGAGTTGAAGGAGGAAGAGGGAGAGAAAAGGAGAAAAAGTAGAGAAAGAGGAGGAGAGAGAGGAAAAAAAATATAAGGAAGAGGAAGATATGGAGAGGAGATGAAGAGAAAGATAAAGTCTGTATATGGAAGAGGAGGAGGAGGAGGAGGAGGAGGAAGAGGAGGAGATAAAGGAAGAATCAAGTCTGTAAAAGGAAGAGGAGGAAGAGAGTAAGGAAGAAGGAAGGGAGGGAGAGAAGGAAGAGGAGGAAGAAGGAAGGGAGGGACAGAAGGAAGAGGAGGAAGAAGAGTAAGGAAGAAGGAAGGGAGGGAGAGAAGGAAGAGGAGGAAGAAGAGTAAGGAAGAAGGAAGGGAGGGAGAGAAGGAAGAGGAGGAAGAAGAGTAAGGAAGAAGGAAGGGAGGGAGAGAAGGAAGAGGAGGAAGAAGAGTAGGAGAGAAGAGAAGAAGGAAAGTTGAACAGAGTGGAAGAAAGGAAGGAATGTAGGAAGAAGAGGAGGAGGAGGAGGAGGACGCAAAGACCAAATGTTTCTACTTCCTCTGACGCAGATGTGAAAGAATGGAACACAAGTTAACTCTTTTCTTAGACTGTGGGACGAGGCGGGAGTGACGCAGGGCAGCAAACAGACGGACAGACGCCCCTTGACAAGCTCTAACCTTCTTCTATAGTTTATCTCCTTCCTGTGACGCACGAAAACACGAGAGAATGAAAGAAAGCACTGGTCGACTCTCTCATTATAAAGCGGAACAAAGAACTCATGACGCGGGCCGCTAACGAAACATGGACTCCCTTTGCGCATTGAAACCTTCCTCTGTCTGTTTTATCTCCTTCGAGTGACGTAAATGAGAGAATGAAAACACGACTCCTCTCTCATTAGAAAACAGGACGTCTTGAGAATTTGACATACACAGGACTTTCAGCAACTTCTCCCTATTTCTTTCTTCTCTCTTTCTTTTCTTTCCCAGTCACAGAATAAGAAAATGGAAGTGTCGTTCAACTCTTTCACTAGGAAGCGGGACAGATTAAGACCATGCACTCTCTCATTACAAAACAGGACCTTCCGAAAATTTGACATTCACTGCAGCTTTAAGTAACTCCTTCCTATTTCCCTATTCTCTTTCTTTTCTCAGACGTAGAAATATTGCTCCTCTCTCATTACAAAACAGGACCTTCCGAAAATTTGACACACACTGCAACGACGAACAACCTCCCCCTGTTTCCTTCTCTCTTTCCTTTCTCAGTCATCGAAGTATTGAAATATGAAAGTATCGCTCAACTCTCTCATTAGAAATAGGGACGGATGCACACAGTAACCTTCCTCCCTATCATTCATTTTTTGTTCTTTTTTTATACAGGCATGATCAAGTTTAAGTTTGGTCAGGTAAGGTAAGGTTAAGTTAGGTTTGGTTAGCTTAGGTCAGGTTAGGTTTGGCTAGGTTAGGTTAGGGTAGATTAGGTTAGGTTTGGTTAGGCTAGGTTAGGTTAGGTTTGAATAGGTCAGGTTAGGTTAGATTAGGTTAGGTTAGGTTTCTTTAGGTTAGGCTAGGTTAGGTTTGGCTAGGTTTGGTTAGGCTAGGCTTCGTTAGGCTAGGTTAGGTTAGGTTAGGTCAGGTCAGGTTAGGTTAGGTTAGGTTAGGTTAGGTTTCGTTAGGCTAGATTAGGTTTGGCTAGGTTTGGTTAGGCTAGGTTTCGTTAGGCTAGGTTAGGTTAGGTTAGGTCAGGTCAGGTTAGGTTAGGTTAGGTTTCGTTAGGCTAGGTTAGGTTAGGTTTGAATAGGTCAGGGTAGGTTAGGTTAGGTTAGGTTTCGTTATGTTAGGCTAGGTTAGGTTTGGCTAGGTTAGGTTAGGTTTGGTTAGGCTAGGTTTCGTTAGGCTAGGTTAGGTTAGGTTTGAATAGGTCAGGTTAGGTTAGGTTAGGTTAGGTTTCGTTAGGTTAGGCTAGGTTAGGTTTGGCTAGGTTAGGTTAGACTAGGTTAGGCTAGGTTTCGTTAGGCTAGGTTAGGTTAGGTTTGAATAGGTCAGGGTAGGTTAGGTTAGGTTAGGTTTCGTTAAGTTAGGCTAGGTTAGGTTTGGCTAGGTTAGGTTTGGGTAGGTTAGGTTAGGCTAGGTTTCGTTAGGCTAGGTTAGGTTAGGTTTGAATAGGTCAGGTTAGGTTAGGTTACTATACGCATGACATTGTCTGGGGGAGTGCGAAATAAATGTACGATAATGACTGGTGGAGTGCAAATTATACGACTGGGGAGTGAAATATCCGGTGGAGTGCGTATTAGATGCTACACCGGTCAACTCTCTCGCTAGGAAGTTGGACAGGGGAAGGAATTTAACACTGCAAACCTCCCATTTTTTCCTCTACTTCTCGCTCTCTCCTACAACACAGACACATTCAAGAGGGAGGGAGAGAGAGAGAGGAGAATCAAGTTACCAGAAGAACCTAAACTGATCTTGGCATTAACACTTTGACCTTTTTCGTCAAGAGCCACAACTTTTGGCATATGCACGCCCCTATTTACTCAGCCTTTTCGCATTCCTCTTCGTCTGTAAGGCAAGAACGCGAGTCTTGTGCGGCGGGACAGGAGAAGATAGATAAAGAAAGGTTGAAGGAGGGAGAGAGTGAAGGAGTGAGGGAGAGAGAGAGGCATGCAGTTGGGCAAATCTAATGGAACAGAGGACATTGTAAAAGTGCCCTGGGATGGTATGTGATGCAACGCGTTAGGCGAGATAAGAAGATGCTGGAGGCTTTCTCTCGGTGTGATGCTGCTAGACTGAGATAACATTATGTGCTCCCTAAGACTGACCTTTTGTTTCACGCACACACACACACACACACTACTACTACTACTACTACTACTATTACTACTACTACTACTACTACTACTACTACTACTACTACCACGACTGCACACACACACACACACACTACTACTACTACTACTACTACTACTACTACTACTACTTCGACTACTGCTATTCTCTCTCTCTCTCTCTCTCTCTCTCTCTCTCTCTCTCTGCGTGCGTAAGTGGGTGAGTAAGTAAGTGATGAAATATTGATGTAACTGGTCATTCCGAAACAGAGAGAGAGAGAGAGAGAGAGAGGCATTTCCCCTCACAACATCCTATCGAGATGTTCGGACTATTGACGTCAAGCATTTATATTACAAAGGTGTCTCCCTCTCTCTC
>NC_066546.1:14635092-14650092 GCF_024679095.1 Eriocheir sinensis | reverse complement strand
CTTCTTCCACCTTTGTTCTCATCCTCTAACTACAATTCCTTTTCAGTCATTAGGTTCAGACACTCTTGTTCTCCTCCTTATTTTCCCTTTCAGTAGTGGCTTCAGACAGGGACGTGAAGGGATGTTGAGAGACTGAATCCACTCATCCATTCTCTCTGATCCTATTACACTCGATTCTAACCCGCCTTTTACGCTTCTTTTTCCTTTTCAATCATCACATTCTCATTCTCTTGTTCCCTTTCAGTAGTGGCTTCAGACAGGGACGTGAAGGGATGTTGAGAGACTGAATCCACTCATCCATTCTCTCTGATCCTATTACATTCGATTCTAACCCGCCTTTTACGCTTCTTTTTCCTTTTCAATCATCACATTCTCATTCTCTTGTTCCCTTTCAGTAGTGGCTTCAGACAGGGACGTGAAGGGATGTTAGGAGATTGAATCCACTCATCCATTCTCTCTGATCCTATAACACTCGATTCTAACCCGGGATGTTAAAAAATTGAATTCTCTCTGATCCTATTATGTACACTCGATTCTAACCCGCCCTTTACGCTTCTTTTTGCTGCACTTATATATTTTTTTTTGCTGAGCCGCCCTTCGCCACCACCGCCACCACCGCCAGTATTTAAATCTTCTTATTATCATCGAATCTTCATCTTTATTTTATATGGCTTGAATTTATCACCTCCATTACCTTTCTCCAATCTTTTGTTTCCTTGTTGATCTCCACCACCCGATCACCACCGGCATCATCACCACTAACATTCCTTCTCTCTATGTATTCACCACCACCACCATCACCACCATCATCACCACCACCACCACCACCACCACCATGCTTCTATATACGGCTTTAACCTCCTCCCCATCACCACCATCACCACCAATACTACTGTCGCCACTACCATCATCACCACCACCACCATCACCACCATCACCAGACATACCCTTAACATACCTTCTCTCTCTCTCTCTCTCTCTCTCTCCTTCCCCTCCTTTTCCTCATCTTCCCCTTCTTCACCTCCTTCTTTCCCCATCACCACCACCACCACCACCATCACCATCACCCTTTTACAACCCTCCCTTCATCTCTAACCTCCATCACCATTACCCTCCTCCTCCTCCTTCTCCTCCTCCTCCTCCTCCTCCTCCTCCTTACCCCCATCACCCATAACCCCGCAATCCTTTTATCCTCCTCCTCCTCCTCCTCCCTCCCTCCATCTCTTCTCTCTAAGCCAATCACTACCACCACCATCACCACCGCTACTGGAGCCACCACCACCGCCGCCGCCGCCACCCACTTGCAATGCTCCCCACAACCACTTCTTCGGGAGAGGCACCGGTGACAGGCGTGCTCTGCCTCCAATAAAAGAACTACAGAGAGAACGTCAGCCGCTGTCTCCCCCCCCCCACCCCTCCTGTCCCCCATCCTCCCCTTGCGCTGATCTTAAAAGGCTATACAACCCGATGTCTTGGCTGACGCTCTCTCGCTAGCCACTCGCCCCCTCCTCCTCCTCCTCCCCTCTCTCCGTCTCTGTCTGTCTCTGTCTCTCTCTGTCTCGATTCGTGTGTGACTGTGGCGGTGGTGGTGGAGTGTGTGATTGGAGGTGAGGAGGTGCTGCTCGTTTTGGTGGTGGTGGTGGTGGTGGTGGAGAGTAAGAAAGGAAAGAGAGGAGAAAGATATAGTGAAGATGATTGTGATGATGCTGAAACTTGTGAGGGTGAGTTGAGATGCTTGGTGGGTGACAAGTGAGAAGGGAGGATGATAGTGAGGAGCAAGAAGAGAATAAGAGAAAGAGGGAGTAAAAGGAGGGAATGAAAATACAGAACAATAAGACAGAAAGGGAGAAAAACGACTACCCGTAAAATGTTTGGCCGGTAATATTTTGAAACGAAGAAAGTGGAAATTAATAGTAAAAAGTCGTTTCCAATCAAAGACATAAGAAACAAATGAAGAAGAAAGAAGAAAGGGAAGAAAAGAAAAACGACTACCCGTAAAATGTTTGACCAGTAATATTTTGAAACGAAGAAAGTGGAAATTAATAGTAAAAGGTCGTTTCCAATCAAAGATGTAAGAAACAAATGAAGAAGAAAGAAGAAAAGGGAATGGAAATAAAAACGAAAAGACAGAAAGAGGAAAATAAAACGACTACCCGTAAAATGTTTGGCCGGTAATATTTTGAAACGAAGAAAGTGGAAATTAAAAGTAAAAAGTCGTTTCCAATCAAAGACATAAACAAATGAAGAGGAAATACTACAAAATTGACTCATACCAATACACGAAAGAGGAAATAAAAGACGAACACCAAAAGTTACCTGAAAATAATACGCTTAGATCTCCCAGGCGGTGGTCGAGTGATTTGCGTGCGGGTGTGGAGAGCCCCAGGACCTAGCGTGGACCAAGATATTTAGACCTTGGCGAGGACGTGATTCGAGTCCCACCGAAACACGCTGATTTTTCATAAACCATCAACGAGTGGCGGAAGATTACCCACATGCTACCGGGATCTTCAGTCAACCCTAACATCACCGGTCAAGAGGAGCACCGAGGAGCATCATTGGCCAAGCAAGAGTCATACATCACGGCAGTCACTATAAATAAAATCAGCCTGCGCCGCTAAAGGACTGGGGCCATCCAAGGGACCCCTCAAGAAAGTCCACCGGCGCTACTGGAAGGACCAAAAAAAAAAAAAATAAATAAATAAATAAATAAATAAATAAATAGCCTAACGGATTCGCATTAAAGGCTACTCATTCTCGTATCTAACAACAAATATAAACATCTAATTGGTTACACTAGACAATATAAAATAAGGTTAGGTTAGTTTAGTTTAGTTTAGTTTAGGTTAGGTTAGGTTAGGTTAGTTTAGTTTAGTTTAGTTTAGGTTAGGTTAGGTTAGGTTAGGTTAAGTTAGGTTAGGTTAGGTAAGGTTAGGCTAGGTTAGGTTAGGCTAGTATAAGAGCGAGGTAGAACTCATAGCAATGGTTTCAAATTACTCCATTCCCACCTAATAAAGACACAGACAAGAACTGGTGAGCGAGCAGAGTGGTGGAGGCGTGGAACAGACTTTGTGGCAGTCATGCGGTGAGTAACAATACGAAAAGAAAAAGTTAGACGCCTTTCAAGATTGTAAAGTTAAGATAGTTGACAGACAGTTAGAATTTGGATACCTGGCATTAGTTAGAGAAGTTTAGTTGATAGATAAAGTTGGATAGCTTTAGTTAGAGAAGTTTAGTTGATAGATAGAGTTGGATAGCTTTAGTTAGAGAAGTTTAGTTGATAGATAGAGTTGGATAGCTTTAGTTAGAGAAGTTTAGTTGATAGAGTTGGATAGCTTTAGTTAGAGAAGTTTAGTTGATAGAGTTGGATAGCTTTAGTTAGAGAAGTTTAGTTGATAGATAGAGTTGGATAGCTTTAGTTAGAGAAGTTTAGTTGATAGAGTTGGATAGCTTTAGTTAGAGAAGTTTAGTTGATAGAGTTGGATAGCTTTAGTTAGAGAAGTTTTGTTGATAGATAGATTTGGATAGCTTTAGTTAGAGAAGTTAGTTGATAGAGTTGGATAGCGTTAGATAGCGTTAGTTTAGATAGTTGATAGTTATGTAGTTGGCATTGGAAGGTTGGCGTTAGTTAGAGAAATTAATAGTTGATGGTTAATTAGTTAGAAATTCGATAGTTGGCGATAGTTAAGAAAAGTTAGGAATACAAAGTTGAAGAGTAGGAAGAAAGATAAAGATGAGAACGAAATAAGAAGAATACTTGGAAAAAAAAGATTATAGAAAAAAACATTGAGAAGAGAGAGGAAGTAAAAAAAAAAAGAACAGAACAGGAAAAAAAAGAATATAAATTTGAAGAGTAGGAAGAAAAAGATAAAGATGAAAACGAAATAGGAAGAATACTAGGAAGAAAAAAAGATTATTGAAGAAACATTGAGGAAAAGAGAGAGGAAGTAAAAAAAAGAACAGAACAGTAAAAAAAAATGAAGAGTAGGAAGAAAAATATAAAGATAAAAACGAGATTGGAAGAACAGAAGGAAAAGAAAATATAGCAGAAAACAATAAAAGAATAAGGAAAAGGAAATGCAGAGAAGAAGGTGTCAGCATAGAAGGAAGGAAGGATAAGGAGGAGAGGAGAATACAAAGAATATGAAGAGAAAAGGGAAGAGAAGAGAGAAATTAGCACAAGTGTAGGAGGCTTGGGTAGGTAAACAGAGGTATTTGTCCGTAGGTGTGTGTGTGTGTGTGTGTGTGTGTGTGTGCGTGCGTGGGTTTAGGTCTGGGTGTGGGTTTGTGTGGGCGTGTGTGGGTGTGTCTGTCTGTGTGCTCGTGTGGGCGTACGTACATGTGTCTGTGTGTGTGTGTGTGTGTGTGTGTGAATACATGGGCCACACAAGAGAATTTTCAAAGACATTTCCTTACAAACTGGTTTAGGCCGTGCGCGCACACACACACACACACACACACACACACACACACACACACACACACACACACACACTCGAGGCGTCGTGTAAGTATAAATAGAACCAATATTTGTCAAGGCTGAGGGTGGGGGGGAGAGAGAGAGAGAGAGAGAGAGAGAGAGAGAGAGAGGTAATAACAAAAGCAAAAAAAGAAAAAAACATACTTAGAAAAAAGGATAAATATTGAAGAGAAGGAGGAAGGGAAGGAAGAGAAAAGAAGTAGATGACAGGAAGGAAAATGTAGAGAGAGTAAGAGAAAAAGTAAAGGAGAAAAGAGAAAATTAGAAGAAAAAGGATAAATATTGAAGTGAAGGAGAAGGGGGAAGAAAAAGGGAAGTAAGAGAGAAGAGGAGGGAAAAGTAGAGAGAGTAGGAGATCAAGAAGATAAAGATAAGATAAAGAAGAATTAGGAAGAAAGAGGAGGAGGAGGAGGAGGAGAAGAGTAAAAGGAATGACGGAAAATGAGATAAAAAAAGAAGGATGGGATAAAATCAAGTAAAATAAAAGATAAAAGATATATAGTTTTTTTACGAGGGCGAAGAAAGAAATAAAACTTGGACTTTTAAGCGGAAGACAGACAGACAGACAGACAGACATGTTCCTTCCTCATCGTGTCCTAACTTCCCTTCAACTTCCTCTCCCTCCCTTCCTCCCTCCTTCCTCCCTTCCTCTTCCCTTCCTTCCCTTACTTCGTGTTCCCTCCCGTTTTTGTAGCTACTTTTTCCCACTGTGTCATGTAGAGAGAGAGAGAGAGAGAGAGAGAGAGAGAGAGAGAGAGACATTGCGTAGTTATCTTTCATTGCATAAGGTTATTTTCCTCCTCCTCTTCCTCCTCCTCCTTCTCCTCCTCCTCCTCCTCTTCCTCCTCCTCCTCCTTTTTTTCTCCTCCACACTGAAACAGATTTGAGTACGGAGAATGTGTGTGTGTGTGTGTGTGTGTGTGTGTGTGTGTGTGTGTGTCTCAAAAATTAATTCTAGTTTTCTGCATCAGATTGTCTTGTTTTATTTCTTTCCTTTCTTTGGTGTTTTCTTTCTTCTTTCTTTCTTTTTTCTTAACATTATTTCCTTTAATTAAGATTTATTGTTGTTTTTTCTTCTTAGTTATTTTTTTTTGAGCAAGTTTATTTTATTTTTGTGTTTAGTAGTTTTTGTTTGCTTGTTTTGTCTCTCCTTTCTTTTTCTTTCCTTCTTTCTTTTTCTTTCTTTCATTCTCTTTCTCTTTCTTTTTTTCTTTCCTTCTCTCTCTCTCTCTCTCTCTCTCTCTCTCTCTCTCTCTCTCTCTCTCTCTCTCTCACCTGCCTTGCCATTTACCTGTCCCCCCGTCAGACTCACCTGTCCACTGAGCTAATTAAGGAAGCTCGTTTTATCACCTGTTAATAGAGGAGGAGGAGGAGGAGGAGGAGGAGGAGGAGGAGGAAGAGACTGGTAACTTAAGTAGCAATAAATAAGACAGCAAATGAGTATAAAAAAAAAAAACTAAAACGTAATAAATAAAGAAAAAAATAATTACCGATTGGAATTTATTGAAGCAGAAAGAAGGAAGAGGAAATAAAATGCGATAAAAAATGGAAATAAACGAATGAGGGAAGAAGAGAAATCAACAGTATCAAATAAACGCAGTGAATAAACGAGAAAAAATAAACGATTCGAATATTTTTAAACAGGTAGAAGAAAGAATAAGTTAAATAACGATAAATAAAAGGAAATAAGCGAATGAATGAAGAAGAGAAATCAACAATATGAAAAATAAACGAAATGAATAAACGAGAAAACAAGATAAAAGGAAGAGGAAGCAAAATGTGACGATAAATAAAAGGGAATAGAGAAATGAGAGAGGAAGGGAAATCAAGACTATCAAATAACAGGAACCAGGAAAATAGACAAGAAGAAAAGTGGATAAATATGAGTGCGTGAAGAAAATGTGATAAAAGAGAAGAAGAAGAAGAAAAGAGGATAAATATGAGTGCGTGAAGAAAATGTGATAAAAGAGAAGAAGAAGAAGAAAAGAGGATAAATATGAGTGCGTGAAGAAAATGTGATAAAAGAGAAGAAGAAGAAAAGAGGATAAATATGAGTGCGTGAAGAAAATGTGATAAAGAGAAGAAGAAGAAGAAAGAAGGATAAATATGAGTGCGTGAAGAAAATGTGATAAAAGAGAAGAAGAGGAAGAAAAGTGGATAAATATGAGTGCGTGAAGAAAATGTGATAAAAGAGAAGAAGAAGAAGAAAAGAGGATAAATAAAGAAAGAAGAAGAAAAGAGGATAAATATGAGTGCGTGAAGAAA
Source organism: Eriocheir sinensis (assembly GCF_024679095.1). Taxonomy (NCBI): domain Eukaryota; kingdom Metazoa; phylum Arthropoda; class Malacostraca; order Decapoda; family Varunidae; genus Eriocheir; species Eriocheir sinensis. The sequence continues at coordinate 14,643,347 of NC_066546.1, read as the reverse complement.
ATGTGATAAAAGAGAAGAAGAAGAAGAAAAGAGGATAAATATGAGTGCGTGAAGAAAATGTGATAAAAGAGAAGAAGAAGAAGAAAAGAGGATAAATATGAGTGCGTGAAGAAAATGTGATAAAAGAGAAAAAGAAGAAGAAAATGTGATAAAGAGAAGAAAAAGAAGAAAATGTGATAAAGAGAAGAAGAGGAAGAAAAGTGGATAAATATGAGTGCGTGAAGAAAATGTGATAAAAGAGAATGATAAGAAAAGGACATCAAACCGACATTGTGATTTAGGGATAAACAAACAAACAAACAAACAAACAAACAACAAAAAGAAAGAAAGTAACACACGAACTAGCAGAAGACAAAACGAAAATTATAAATAAAATAAAAAAAATCGTAAGGAAGAGATTTAAAGGTTGATAAAATAAAGGAAAAGGAAAAAAAAGAGAGAGAGAGAGGGAAAATAATAAGTACACGAGGGAATAAAAGATCAAGAAATAAAATAATAAAGAAAATAAAAGAAAATAAAAAAAAGATCATGGCAAAAAGTACGATAATTAGGGGGAAAAAAAATCGTTTGCATATACGATTCAGGGCCGTCTTGTTTTCTCTCTCTCTCTCTCTCTCTCTCTCTCTCTCTCTCTCTCTCTCTCTCTCTCTCTCTCTCTCTCTCTCTCTCTCTCTCTCTCTCTCTCTCTCTCTCTCTCTCTCTCTCTCTCTCTCTCTCTCTCTCTCTGTGTGTGTGTGTGTGTGTGTGTGTGTGTGTGTGTGTGTGTGTGTGTGTGTGTGTGTGTGTATGTGCGTGACGCCTTCGCTGTAAATACACACACACACTCACATCTTAGGAATTCTTACCCTCTTTCCCTCCCTCTTTCCCTCCCCCTCCTCCTTTTCCCTCCATTTTTTCCTCCACTTCTCGTTCCTTACCCTCCCTTCCCCCCTTCCTCCCTTCGCCTCTCCCCTCCCTCCGCTACTCTTTCTCTCCTCTCTCCCCTCCTGATTTCACCTTTTTTTTTTCTCCTTCCCTTCTACTTCCCTTTTTTTTCCTCTCTCCTTCTATCTCCTTCCTCCCCTCATCTTTCCCCTCCTTCCCTCACTCTCTCCTCTCTCCTATCATGAGTTCACCTATTTTTTTTCCTTTCCTTTCTTCTATTTCCCCTCTTCTCCTTCCCTCCCTTCTTCTCCCCTTCCCTTCACCTCTCCCCTCCTCCCTTCTTCCCCTCTTTCTCCCTCGTTAGTTTTTCCCTTTCTTCTTCCTTTTTTCAATCTCTCCCTCCATCCTTATCGCTCTTTCTGTAACCATAACCTCCTTCTTTCTTTCCTTGTATTATTTTTTTCCTCTAATTTCCTTTCCCCTTTTTTCCTACCTTGCCAACCATCTTTTCCTCCTTAAATTCCCTTCCTGTCTCCATCTTTTCCTCTCCCTCCCTTTACTTCCCTTTCCTCGCTGTCCCTCCATCTTTCTTTTCCCTTCCTTCCTTCCTCTTCTCTTCACCCTCCCTCTCCCTCCCTCATTCTCTCCTTTCCTCTTTCCTTCCATCTTTTCTCTCGCTGTTCCCTTTCCTCTGCTTTCCTTTTTCTTTCTTTTAGTCTTCCTTTTCCTTTTCTTTCCTCCCTGTCTTTTCCTTTATTATCCCTTTCCCTTTCTCCTATCCTCCACTTCCTATCCATCTATCCTTTACTATCCTCTTTCTCTCTTTCTATCTCCCTCTTTACCATTTCTCCTATTCCCCCTTTCTTCCTTATCCTCCTATCCACCAGTTCTTCCCTTTTCCCCTATTTTGAATCACCTCCCTGACCCCCCTCGCTTCCCTCCCTTCCCTCCCTTACCTTCGCTCCCTCCCCCCTTATCTTCCCTTCCCCTCCCCACCTGTTTTTTCACCTGCTACCTCATAAGTAACCCGCGGCACCTTTACCTGAGTCACCGTCTTCGGGAAATTATGATAGACGAAAATATTTGCCTCGTCGTTGTGAGAGAGAAAATAGACAGATTGAAAATATATTGGACCTTGTTGATTCATTCTTATAATTTGTGTTTTTTAGAGTTAAGGAAGCAATTCAAGGGCAAAAAAAATAAAAGAAGATCGATAGTTGGAAAAAATTGGAAGATTAAAATATATTGGACCTTGTTGATGCATTCCTTTTTTTTTTTTTTTGAGTTAAGGAAGCAATTCAAGGGCAAAAAAAAAGAAACAAGAAGACATATAGATTTGTTCGTATAAAAGAATGTAGAGAAGTATTTTGCGTATGTTTTGGGTATGTTGGTTTTCATGTGGCGTATGTTGAATGAGGTCGATGAAGCGTATGGTACTTTCTGAACATTTTATCTTCTTCTTCTTCTTCTTGCTTTTTCTCTTCCTTTTCTTCTTCTTTTTCTTCGTCTTCTTCTTTTTCGTTTTCTTCTTTTTCTTTCTAAACATTCTTCCTTTCTTCTTGTTCCTTATGTTCTTGTTTTTTTCTCTTCTTTTTCTTCTTCTTCTACTTCTACTTCTTCTTCTTTTTCTTCTCCTCCTCCTTTTCTTCTTCTTTTCTTGTTCCTCATTCTAAACATCCGACTTCTGCTCCGACCAAAAGTAGGCGACTCCGGCGACTCCGACTTCGGCCCCGACTCTACATTCCTGCTTTTGAATCACCTTGATGCTTTGCTATACAGATTACACCATTGTGAATATGTATTTCTATGTATACACGCTCGTACACTTGTCCCTAATGCAGTGATCGATATCTGTACACATTTATACTTATTTATACACATTTTGGCTCATTGGTAAACATATATACACACTCCTTAACATATTACAGTCTTCTTCTGCTTCTTGTTCTTCTTCGTTGTCAGTCTCATAATTTTCTTCTAATATTGCTCATTGGTAAACATATATATACACGTCTTAACATTATTCAGGCCTTCTGCTTGTTCTTCTTCTTCTCCTTCTTCTTCTTCTTCTTCTTCGTTGTCAATCTCATAATCTACTTCTTATATTCTTTGTACTTCGTCATCATCATCATCATCATCATCATTATCGTCATTATTTTATGTCTTTGTCTTATTCTCGTTTCTTTTTCTATTTTTAAGTTTAGGGTTAAGGGAACAGACGAAGGGTTAAGTAAAAAAAATAAAAGGGAGGGAAAGGGCGCCGCTAGAGAGAAAATAAAAATAAAGTGCTTAAAAAAAGATAGCCGAATTTAGACCCCACGAGAGAGAGAGAGAGAGAGAGAGAGAGAGAGAGAGAGAGAGAGAGAGAGAGATAAGATGAGACTCGAACGTGACTGTAAAAACTATGTAAAAAAAAAAAAAGATACGGATGTTGTTATCTTTGTCTTTTTCCTTCCTCTCTCTCTCTCTCTGTTGCTAAGAGAGAGAGAGAGAGAGAGAGAGAGAGAGAGAGAGAGAGAGAGAGAGATTGAAAGAAGTTTTTATATTCTTGCAGTCGTGGAAGCAAGAGAGAGAGAGAGAGAGAGAGAGAGAGAGAGAGAGAGAGAGAGAGAGATGGAAAGAAGTTTTTATATTATTTCTGTCGTGGTATCAAGAGAGAGAGAGAGAGAGAGAGAGAGAGAGTTCCCTTATGCAGCAAGCGACTTAGCATAATCGAACACTCCTTGGCGTGGGACTGTGTAAAATTATCCCATCCATCATTTCAAAAAGTAAAAAACAAAAAATGAAAGTAAAATAAAAACAGAGGAAATAATTATAATGGTAGTAAAATACATTCTCAGAGGCAACATCACCAAGCAAAATAAGGTAAAGCTTGGGGCATATACAATAGGTACTCGTTGCCTCGGTGTTCATCTCCGACACATTGGCCCTTGTCTCTGTGGCGTGACGAGCCCATTTACCAGGTACCCAATTTATCTACCAGCCCGAAAGAGAGGAATGAACAGTTGTATACGACCTACACGCCGACTGCCCGGGCTGGGATTCGAACTCGGGGGCCCTCGGATTCGTAGGTAGGCATGCTAACCACTAGACCACGGAGGCTGTTCATAAGAGAAGGTGAAAATGAGAGTACAGGCAACGAGAGAGAAGGGGAAGTAGAACGAGAGGTAGAAATAACAAATGGTAATATATAACTTAGAATTCACAAGTAAACAAACTCGAAAATTGACCTCTCTTTTGGCTACTGTTTATTTTTATCTTTTATAGGAGTTGCGAGTAGCGGGCTTTTTTTTTGTGTACTCTTTTTATTGCCCTTGAGCCGTATTCTCTGATGTAAAAAAAAAAAAAAAAAAAAAAAAATAATAATAAAAAAAAAATCGAAATTGACCTCTCTTTTGCCTACTCTTTACTTTTATCTTTCATAGGAGTTGCGAGTAGCGGGCTTTTTTTTGTGTGTTTACTCTTTTTATTGCCCTTGAGCCGTATTCTCTGATGTAAAAAAAAAACAACCCTCGAAATTGACCTCTCCTGACCTCTCTTTTGTCGGAGCAGCGTCTGGTTTGCTCTATATTGTTACTGTTTTTTTTCTCCTTTTTTCCCTTGAGTTGCCTCCCTAGCCGTAAAAAAACAAAGAATTAACCCGGTAGCTGCGGGGATCATGTTTCTTAAAGGCCCCTCTAAGCGAATTTATGAGAAAAAATCATCACTCACGCAAACCATTTCATAATATATATCAACGCATTTGTGATCAGGTTATGCATCATCTATTTTGGGGGGTTTATATCATGGCACAAATTTGTCCCGTCGCTGGTACACGGTAAAGCCACAAATTTGGTCCGTCGCTGGTACACGGTAAAGCCACAAATTTGGTCCGTCGCTGGTACACGGTAAAGCCACAAATTTGGCCCGTCGCTGCTACACGGTAAACCCACAAATTTGGCCCGTCGCTGGTACACGGCAAAGCCACAAATTTGGTCCGTCGCTGCTACCGGGTTAAGAAAAATAAAAAGTAAAGATATTCTCCAAGCTTCATTCATGTCTGACGCACGTGTTTCCTGAGTAGCACGCAGACCACGCAAGGCAGACGGAACCTTACTGGATGGTCAGCAGGAGGCGCCGATCCTGAGCCAATGGGGAGTTAGAGAGTAGAAGCGAGGGACCGCATTGCCTGACGTCAGCATATCTCTGGCGACGTGCAAGGACGTTTGAAGCTGACGTCAGGATACGGGGGGAGGAAATGGGGGGAGGGGGGGGGAAGATATGGAGGGGGAGCGTATGGGGGGATGGGAGGAGGAATGCTACAGTAAGGAGGAGAGGAGAAAGGAGAGAAAGGAGGCAGGGGAGGGAAGGAGATAAGACAGGGAGGAGGTAATGAGGGAATGGAAGGAAGAATGAAGGAAGAGAAGAATGAATGGAGGAGAGAGAAAGGAGGGAAGGGAGGGAGGGAGATAAGACAGGGAGGAGGTAAGAATGGAGTGGGAGGAAGAATGAGGAATGCTATAGTAAAGAGGAGAGAAAAAGGGGAGAGGAAAGGAGGCAACGGAGGGAAGGAGAGAACATATGGAGAGATTAAGGAGGGAAAGGGGAGGAAGAATGAGGAATGGTGCGGTAAGGTGGAGAGAAGAAAGGAGAGAGAAAGGAGGCAAGGGAGGGAAGGAGATAAGACAGGGAGGAGGTAAGAAGGGAGGAGAGACGAAAGGAGAGAGAAAGGAGGCAAGGGAGGGAAGGAGATAAGACAGGGAGGAGGTAAGAAGGGAGAGGGAGGAAGAATGTGGAACGCTTTAGTAAGAGGGAGAGGAGAGAGAGGAGATAGGAAAAGGAGATAAGGGAGGGAAGGAGATGGGAGAGAATGAGAGAAGATAAGGAGGGGTGGGGAGGAGTGCTCTACTAAGGGAGAGAGGAGAAAGAAGATAGAAAAAAAGATGAGAGAAAGGGAAGTGGAAGAAGAAGAGGGGGAAAACTAGAGTAAGGGAGAAGAAAGGGAGGAAAGAAGAGGAAATAAGGACGTAAAAGAATGAATGGGAAATAGGAAAGGGAGAAAAGAGTTGAAGAAGAGTAAGAGAAAGAGGAGATAGAGGAACTAGAGGAGAAGAATACTAAGAACAGGTTGAGAAAGAGGAGGAGGAGGAGGAGGAAGGGAACGAAAAAGAAGGTAAAGGAAGGATAATCAGAGAGAGAGAGAGAGAGAGAGAGACTTACCGGGGCAGGTGTATATAATTGGATGATTGTCAGGCGTGTGGAAGCGAGCGAGGTGCGTGGCCAGTTAGAAAAGACGGATTACATTTGGTTGTTCGTGTGTAATAATAATAATCGGTTTATTTCGGAGATGGCATTCGTTAGGCTGAAGATGTACAGATTAAGATTACAAAGTGTGGGGTTGGTAATTTACGGTAACGGGGGGAAAGTTGTGGTATGTTTGAGGGTTGAGGAGGTGGTGGAGTGCGGTGTGGTAGAGCGATGAGGCGGGAAGGTTATCCTCTTCTGGAAGGCGAGTAGGTGTCCTTTTTTTCTTCTTTTCTCCTATTCTTTTTCTTCTCCTCCTCCTCCTCCTCCTCCTCCTCCTCCTCCTCTTCGTGAAACGCGCAGGAAACGTCTGTTTTAATAAAGGGCGGAGGAGGGCCGGGCCTTAATTCTTTTACTTGTTTATGTCCTGCACGAGAGAGAGAGAGAGAGAGAACATAAAAAAACAGAAGTGAAAGAATAAATACACAAAAGGCAAGACGAGGAGGAGGAGGAGGAGGAGGAGGAGGAGGAGGAGGAGGAGGAGGAGGAGGATTCGAATTGTTCTGGAGAAAGGAATGAGACCTGTGTGTGTGTGCGTGTGTGTGTGTGTGTGTGTGTGTGTGTGTGTGTGTGTGTCAGTCATTCCATTGAGTTGATGTAACTTTCTCATTATATTGTCACTTTGAAACCACCTGTGTGACTCTCTCTCTCTCTCTCTCTCTCTCTCTCTCTCTCATATGTCATAATATAGAGAGAGAGAGAGAGAGAGAATTTATCTTATTCTATTTGCATTATGACTCTCTCTCTCTGTCTTTCCTGTTTCTGGGGGCAAGGAAACTAGAAAGCAACGAACACACACACACACACACACACACACACACACACACACACACACACACACACACACACACAGGTACACACGCACAGGTAGAAGACAGGTGTGAGCAGTGTAGGGGCTCAAGACAGGTCTCCGGCACCACTGAAACTTAATCCATCTCCTCCTGTTGCTACGGTAATGGTGGAGATGGTGGTGGTGGTGGTGGTGGTAATAGTGGTAACAGTAGTAGTAGTAGTAGTAGTAGTAGTAGTAGTGGTAGTGGTGGTGGTGATGGTGGTGGTAATAGTGGTAACAGTTGTAGTAGTAGTAGTAGTAGTAGTAGTGGTGTTGGTGGTTGTGTTTTGTATTGGGGTAGAAAAAAGAGCTCTATGTATATTTATAGTGTAAAGTAATTAAATAAACTCGTTGGTAATTTTGGTGGTGATGATGATGATGGCGGTGGTGGTGGTGGTGATGGTGGTGGTGGTGGTGAAATTCCATTGTTGGCTTTAATGATGAGGTAATTCTCTCTCAATTTACTATATATATTTTTAAGAAGTTTGTTTTTATTACTTTTTTTTTTCTTAACTTAATATTATCATGAAGAATTAATTACTGATGTTTAATATGAGTTATTATTCCTTTTGTTTGGTGTTAATTCCTTTTTCTTCACTATTCTTCTTCTTCTTCTTTGTCTTCTTATTTTTCATTTCGTATTTTCTTCTTCATTCGCTTTTTCTCTTTCTTCCTCTTTTTCTTCTTGTTCTTGTTCCTATTTCTTTTTCTTATCATTTCGTTTTCATTTCTTTCTTTCTTCTTCTTCTTCTTCTTCTTCTTTGTCTTCTTATTTTTCATTTCGTATTTTCTTCTTCATTTGCTTTTTCTCTTTCTTCCTCTTTTTCTTCTTGTTCTTGTTCCTATTCTTTTTCTTATCATTTCGTTTACATTTCTTTATTTATTCTTCTTCTTCTTCTTTGTCTTCTTATTTTTCATTTCGTATTTTCTTCTTCATTTGCTTTTTCTCTTTCTTCCTCTTTTTCTTCTTGTTCTTGTTCCTATTCTTTTTCTTATCATTTCGTTTCTTTCTTTCTTCTTCTTCTTCTTCTTCTTCTTCTTCTTCTTCTTCTTCTTGTTTTCTCTCTTGCTCTCCATATCGCCTTCCGTTTAACCTTCACTTTGCCTCATTTTTTCCCTCCCTCTCTCCCTCCTCCATTCCTCTCTCCCTCCCTCCCACCTTTCCTCCCTTCCTCCCTCCATACCTACATTCCTCCACTCCCGGCTGGTCAGTCACGCCGAGGAATGACTCATAGGAAGGGAGATGAGTCACCGGCAGAGAGAGAGAGAGAGAGAG